>NC_140615.1:20790285-20795285 GCF_057381915.1 Diplotaxodon limnothrissa
AGAGGATTTCACAGGGTAAATGTCCATCCACTTGGAATGAGCATCCACAATGATTAGAAACATCTCCCCGAGGAAAGGCCCTGCATAGTCCACATGGATTCTGGACCATGGTGACTCCGGCCACTCCCAAGGGTGTAATGGTGCAGTAGGTGGTGACTTGGAGTGTTTCTGACACTCCTCACATGCCTGCACTTCTCTTTCAATGTTCTCATCCATCCCTGGCCACCATACATACGACCTTGCCAAGCCTTTCATCTTCGACATGCCTGTATGAGTCTGGTGCAGGAGTTTCAATATTTTGTCTCGGCCTTTGGTGGGAATAATTACTCGGGCTCCCCAGAGCACGCAACCATCCCTCACACTCAGTTCCAGCTTTCTCTGTCGATACGGCTTTAAACAGGTGTCGGTCTCAGTTGGCCAGCCTTTTAAGGTGTACTCGTGGACTTGCGACAACAAGACATCCTTAGCTGTCCATCGTTTGATCTGTGCAGTGTCCACTAATGTGTCATCCAGTACATCCATCATCAAAACCTGCTCAGCCATCTCTCGCTCAGGTGCTGAGTCTGGTACCGGCAACCGGCTGAGCGCATCCGCGTTTTCATGATGTTTTCCTGGCTTGTACCTGATGTTGTACTCGTAAGCACTCAATGTCACGGCCCATCTTTGTACTCTTGGTGAGCCCATCTGAGGTATAGGCTTCTTTTCATTGAACAGTGAGATTAAGGGTTTATGATCTGTGTAAATCGTGAAAACTCGGCCATACAAGTATTTGTGAAATTTCTTGATGCCAAATATCACAGCTAGACCTTCTTTGTCAAGCTGAGAATACTTTTTCTCAGCAGGAGAGAGTGTGCGTGACATGAACCCCAAAGGTCTCTCGCTTCCATCCTCCATCTTATGTGACAATACGGCGCCTACGCCATATGGGGATGCATCACATGAGAGAACCAACTCACGGTCAGCAGAATAATGAACTAACACCTCTGCTGAGTTCAACAGGTTCTTAGATTTCTGGAATGCTTCCTCTTGTCTCTTTTGCCATGTCCACCGTACCTCGTGTCTCAAAAGTTCATGTAAGGGTGCCAACCGGGTTGCCAGGTTTGGAAGGAATTTGTTGTAGTAATTTAGCAAACCTAAGTATGCTTTCAGTTCAGTGACATTTGTGGGGGTAGGTGCGTCCATGATTGCTTTAACTTTCTTTTCCACTGGGTGGAGCCCCTGGGCGTCCACTATGTGCCCCAAGTACTCCACTTTCTCTTGCATGAAGGCACACTTGCACCTCTTTAACCTCAACCCAGCTTCCTCCAACCGGGTCAACACCTCATCCAGGTTCTGTAGATGGCTTACTTCATCCACTCCAGTCACTAAGATGTCATCTAAATACACTGCTACATGAGGTATCCCCTTCAAAAGACTTTCCATGGTCCTCTGGAATATTGCTGGAGCAGAGGCCACTCCAAAAGGCAATCTGTTATACGTGAACAGCCCCCGAGATGTGTTTACTGTCACGTACTTTTTCGATTCGTCATCCAAGAGGATTTGCTGGTAAGCGTGGCTCATGTCTAATTTTGAGAACTGCTTACCCCCGGACAGTGTGGCAAACAAGTCCTCCATTCTGGGTATGGGGTACTGCTCCAGTGAAGCCACGGTATTTACAGTAAGCTTGTAATCCCCACACAGTCTTATTGTCCCTGTGGGCTTCAGGAGTGGCACTACTGGTGCCGCCCATTCAGCATATTTCACTGGCGAGATGATGCCTTCTTTCAACAGTCGGTCTATTTCCTCGTCGACTTTTGCTCGCATAGCAAAGGGGACAGAACGCGGACGGAAGAAGCGTGGGGTGGCATCACTTTTCACATGAATAGCAGCTTTCATTCCTTTCAGGGTGCCCAACTCCTCTTTGAACACATTTTCATGTTTACTTAACACTTGCTGAAGTGTTTTCTCTGTTGTTTTGACTTGGTGCAGCTTTCTGTTGTTAGGACTGTTTTTCATTTCACCCCAGTCCAATTTAATTTCCTCGAGCCAAGCTCGACCTAGCAAGCTGGGGCCGTCGCCTTCGACCACCACCAGGGGCAGATGTTTTTTCTGCTGCTTGTATTTGACGCTGACTCGTGTTGCACCAATCACCTTAACAGGATCCCCTGTATAAGTTTCGAGCTTGATTTTGATGGGCTGCAGGCTGGGGGGCTTGCTGTCTTTCCCTGTTTCTCTGAATGTTGCTTCGTTCATGACTGTTAGGCAACATCCAGTGTCTATTTCAAAGTTCACCTTTTTTCCATCAATTTGCATATCCACAGTGTAGGGGTCTACTCTTCTTAAGTGTACCGCACTGCCACGCCCTAACTTGAACAGTTTTCTTTTGTGCCCTTGACTGCACTTGACACAGTTCAACATAAAAGAGTCATCTTCAGAGCTATCAGTTTTGTTGTTATCTGCTTTCTTGCCCACATTGTGAGTACTGTAGTGTGAACTCTGCTTTTTTTCTTTCTTTACATATGTCGATCCATACTTTTTCTGGTTCAGTTTAGTCTTGCTTTTACAAGCTCTAGCTATGTGTCCCATTTTACCACAAGCATGACATTTTTCTTGTTTGTACTTACAGTCTGCTGCTGTGTCCTTGGTTCCTTTGCAACGATAACACTCTTTATTTTCTGCTTTAAAGGTACGACTCTCCTGTTGTCCTCTAGCGAGACTGAAACATTTTTGCTGACGCCCCTGAGGTCTGCAGATCCTGTGCATTTTTATTTGCAGTCTCCATGGCTACTGCAATTGACAGAGCCTTGTCAAAAGTGAGATCTATTTCTGACAAGAGACGTCTCTGAATTCGGTCATCCTTAATTCCGCAGACGATCCTATCTCTCAACATCTGTTGTAACGTGTTGCCATAGTTACAATCCTGTGCCAGGCGACGCAGCTCCACTACATATTCCATGACGGTTTCATTCGGCTTGCACAATTTCACTGGGCTTCGGATCGAAGTGATTTTTCATCAGAAGCACCAGCTCTTGGAAGGTTTTGTCTTTGGGCTTGGCCGGGCTGAGAAGGTTTCGCATCAAGCTGTACGTCGCTGCTCCGACGACACTTATTAATATCGCTCTTTGTTTCTCTGCATCGTCGATCCCGTTAGCTGCGAAAAACTGCTCGAGTATTTCCGTGTACTCATCCCAAGTCTGATTCTTTGGATCGAACGCTACTAGCGTACCAATTGTAGCCATTTCCGCTTCGAGGTCACTGCCTTCTATTTCCAGCCGAAAACTTTTGCATTCTTTGAAAAGCTAGCCAAACCTGTAGCCGACTCCATCACTTTATTTTCTTCTCTTTTCTTTCAGTCCGATCGCCCAAATTCCTTCCCCCTAAACGTCCTCGTCGCCAAAAAGATGTTGCATCTTCAAAAAATAAAAATACAATAACTGAGCCTTACACCGGGGTATTGTTGCACTGGTTTACTGAACCTTACTTTCAGGGCATGTACAGAACATGAGCATCCATTTTCTACTGCCTCCTACAGGACACACTCTTCTTCCACTTCCTTACACATTAATGTAACACAGAACTAATACTGCCTCTCCTGGCATTACCATTGTAACAACACATTCATTCTGTTTCTTTCAGAAGATTAACAGGAACTTAGGATGTAGGTATCTATGAATAATAACTATTATGTATACTCATATATTTATATAACCACTTATTTCTTGCGATACCATATATATATATATATATATATATATATATATATATATATATATATATATATATATATATATATATTAGGGGTGCAACGATATTCGTATCGATATTGAACCGTTCGATACAGTGCTTTCGGTTCGGTACGCATATGTATCGAACAATACAACATTTGTAATTTATTTTATCAACTTTTCTTCTGCCTATGCTGTCTGTGTGGAGCGCTCAGTGAATCTGCGTTCGACTACTCCGCCTAGGCTGCACTGTCGAGCGCAGATCCACTGAGCGCTCCACACAGACAGCATAGACAGAAGGAAGAGCGCAGGGCACCTCCCCCACCCTCATTCAGATCTGGCGTTTGGAATTATTTTGGTTTTCATGTGACGTATGACCCTGAAGGTAAGCGAGTCATGGACTAAAGTAAAACAGTATGTTGGATGTGCCATGCAATGCTCAATTACATGGGTGGGAACTAGAGATGGCACGATACCACTTTTTTATGTCCGATACCGATACCGATATCATAAATTTGGATATCTGCCGATACCGATATGAATCCGATATAGTGTTTTTTAATCAACAAAACTGTTTTTTAAATATCTTGCTGCATTTTGTATAAGTTCATACTCAAGTTTAAAACAACAACTACACTAAAGCTATTCTGTTATACCTGTATGCAAAAAAATATATTTCATAGTTCAGCAATACTGATCAATCTAATAAACTTAAACCTACACCATCCTCCCTATTCTGGTATTTTAAAGAGTACTTAGCATAAATATTAAGCAACCTAACTAATAGGGTTCCAACTCCCAGCAACAACAAAAATAAATAAATAAAAAATAGGGAACCACCCCTCACGCTCCACCTCATGATGCTTAATCGACGTAATCAACCTTAATTTGATGCAGTGTGAAAAAAAATGCACAGAAATCAATTATTTTTCAAGAAATATTAAATAGATTCAACATCTTTCTTCAACAAAATTGCAGACTGCACAGACCTTCCCAAAGGAAAAAGTACTATAGCTTACTAGGGTATATATATTAGACTTAATAGTTACTATATACAGTAATTGACTTCTATTCATTTTACATCAAATTAAAACTTTGGGTGTCAGATAATTATTTATTAAAAGCTAGACATTTTAAATGAGAATAAGAAAGAAAAGTATGTCTTTGTGCCCCCTTTTCCCTGTTAATGCCCTATCGGCCCCCCTGGCTAAACTTTGCTAGATCCGCCCCTGCACAGTTACCAGCGTCAGCTACGTAGAAAAAGATCCTGGAGTAGAAAGTAATATTAAATACATT
>NC_140615.1:21400285-21552785 GCF_057381915.1 Diplotaxodon limnothrissa
CCAGTTGTTCCACATCCTCGCTCTCCTCCTAATGCCAGAGTTCTGGGCCACTTATGGCCCCCAGACTCCCACTGACATGTGGTCAGTGCCTCAGGATGTTACCATAGTGACTGCACCCCCGAAGGCTGGAGGGGCTGGAGGGGCTTCTCTTCTGGTCAGATGGTGGGAGGGCTGAGATACTATCAGCCTTATTAACATCCTGTATGGCCCTCCAGGGTTATGGAGATGACCTGCCCAGCCACATAAATGAAGTCAGTCTAGTTGATTTGTTCCTTCACACTGCTTCACCACAGAATTACTCCATCCATTTATTTTATTACAGATGTGTCTTTTCTCCTGACATAATTAAAGAGTTATTGCACAGAAAACTTGATTTTTCACAGAGATTCGCACACATAAAACCTGAAACCTGAGCTGCTCATATAATAAGACTCAGTTGGGTTAGTGGAAGAAAAGCTAAGAGTCCATTAAGTGTAAACATCTATTTTTTGCCTTACTTGAGAGTGTGAGTGACATAACAAACAATTGACAACAGAAAATGTGAACGAAACCTTGAGTGACAGCGTTACCGAAAAAGACATCCTGACAGACAAAACCCAAGACTTAAAGGATGAAGACCAAAAAAAAGGATTAATTGTGCAGTAGTGTGGAGATATTTTGACTATTTAAAGTTCAACAAAGAAGCAGAGCAGCATGCACTGCAAACTGTCGAAAGCATGTTACCACAAAGGCAGTTAAACACCACAACAAGACATGATGTCAATAAGCAGTGTCGGAAATGTTGGATTTAGGCAGCTGATTAAAATAACTGAGCTTCGTTAACGACTCCCTGGACATAAACATTTTCCACAGACAGCACTTTCCCAGCGGTACACAAACTGTAGAGACAGTTGAATGTCTGTGGCATCCTGTGGGGTCCTGAGGACATAGATACCCCCTCTTCAATTTTACATAAAAATAATAATAATTTGCAAGGAATGATGAGCACAGATGCTAGAATCTAACTGTTCTGTTGGTGTACTAAATAAATCGGCAAAACCAAAATGGAGAAATGGTATTTTATGGCATTAAAAAAAGAACTTAAATATGCAACATGTATTTATTAAATTACAAAATACTTCTAATTTATTTCCTTATTCTGCCACAGCTCTTTCACTCCATTTGGTGCAAACCTTCCTTTTACACTGACAGTGATGAGACGTGGCTCAGTGAAGAAGGTCAGGAAACCAGTAATGAATGTGCTGTAGATTTCGAGTTTAACATGAAGTCTGAATGGACCTTAACTGTATCCTGCGGGACCAACATCACCCTGCGCGCCACCTTTTCCATCTGCTGCCCTCAGGGAGAAGGTACAGGTCTATACAGGTCTATACAGGCCAGAACATCCAGACTGGCCAACAGCCTGTATCCACAGGCTGTGAGGCTCCTGAACTCTCTGCCCCCCTCTCACGGACAATAACCATATCCAACTTCTTAATAGCAATGAACTGGTCTGCATTGGTGCATCATATCTTTATTCTCTTCCCCCTCCTGCCCCCCCCCCCCCCCCCCTCTTTCTTAAATAGATAACTATCATATCTGATATCATATCTCACAGTACAATAATATTGAATGGGTTGCATTGTTGTATTTTGTCATGTTTCTCAGGTCTTTGTCTGAATTTCTACGAACATTATTGCTAAGGATTGTCTTATTGCATTGGAGTCACACTGGGTTAAATATGTACACTTGGGTTTTAAGGGGTATTTATTATTTTCTTCTTTTTTTTGGGTTGTATGGAAGCCCCAAACGCAATTTCATTGTTCTTGACAATGACAATAAATAAATAAATACTAAATACTAAATACTAACTGCCTCCCCAGTCACACGGTATCTAATGCTGTTTGGCAGATAGTTCCGTGTATCACTCATGCCCTATTTGGCTTGTGTCTGCCTGTTGTCCTGTATGCATCTCCGAGCGTGTGTGCGTTTGTTGTCCACGGGCAACTGTTCAGTAAATAGGGCAATTAAGTGTGAAAAGCAGAAAGGAGCTAGCATGTTCCTATCTCTTTGGTGGGGGAGATAATTTATGCTAATAACATCTCTACTGCTCAAGCTGCCCAAAAATGATAGCAGACCCTTTTGGCTTCAGAAGAATCTTTTCATCCTCTTGGAGAAAAAAAAGTGGTTTCTCAACACCTTGCAAATAAGACAGCTGTGTGGCAGTGAATGGATCTCTCTCCCTCTCTCTCTGCCTTTCATCTCCAGATGATAATCTTTTCCCCTTCACTGTCTTGTATGGTGGATGTTTGTTCTTCATTTAGCCTGTGGAATACTTGAAACCTAGTTCCCCCTCTGTCTCCTCCCTGCTCTCTCTTATAGCCTTACACCCTGCATACAATCTATCATCATTTTTTCTTCAAGTGCCGTCAAAGGAAGTCGCAGTGTGTGTGAATGTATTACTGTAAATAGTATCCTATGCATGAGTGATATTTCTTAATAACACTTAAATTCGAGCTCAGTATGCTGTTCATGTGACATAAATTCCTCTGTCACACAGAGGCTTTGGGTGGCTGTGGAGAGCAGGGGCCATGCTGGCAGTTCAATAAATAATCCCTGTGAAAGTGAGCAATAAACCACATGAAATCTCTACCTCAGTCAGGAGCTCCCATGTCAGCCACTAAAGGGAAGAAAGAAACAGCAGCAACGTGATGACCAGAGACCATGGAGTGTCAGGGAAATTCAGTGACTTGAACAGATGATACAATAAATAACCACTGGCGATGCGAAGCTGACAGGTACTGAGTTAAACTAATCTTAAACTACGTAGACAGATATGAATATGCAGACTCGGTAGTTTATTGGTACCAGAAGGCTTCTGGTTGTAGTCCACTTGTAGTCTTGAATGCTAATAACCAATCGTGTTTAAGCAGGTTTTGGTCACATGCAGTCAGACTTGGGTTGCAAAACAGGGATTTCAGTTAGCAAAATGTAATCTCAAAACCATTGATGCTTTAGCTCTTTGTTTAAGCTTTTACTTTTATTGTCTGCATTCACAAACCATTACCAGTGGACAGAACAGGAAGCCTTGGTCCAGATGGCTGCTGACTACACCAGAAGCCTTGGCTCTCTGATCTCAACTTTGAGGCAATGCAACAACATGATGTGACACCAATGGCTCTCCACATACTGCATATTTGGACCATTGGCATCAAATTCAAATGCACCAGGTACTGATTAAGTGTCACATTTGAATGACCCAGTGTTAAGAAAAAGCTTAGGTACCTAAAGTAAATACTTATTTTTTTAAAAAGGAAATAAAGTTTAAACCAAGTATCTTAATTTGTCTTTGTTCACTATAAAAAAATAAATCCTGATCTAATTCAAGAATCTGATATCAAAGTAAAGCTTAACTTATTACTTTGTGCACAGTAAATAGGAAGTTAACAGTGTCTTCAGTGCAATGGGGACCTCTATAGTCAAAAAACCACCAGTGTTTCCATTTGAAGAAATCTGTATTCACAGTATGACTCTGTTCTGGGACCTCCCCACACTTCAATGGATATATGTGCAGCAGGAGGAAGACTGCAGTACGGAAAAGAGCAGGCATCAGTGACAACAGATGACACTGAGTCAGTTAAGCTATGTACACAATGGAAGTGATTTATTCAATGGATATTGTTTTTGAAGTTGATGACCGGTCGCTTGCAGACATCCCTATTCCAATCAGTTAAAGTTAAGTTTTATTTATATACTACCAAATCACAGTAACAGAAACCTCAAGCTGGTAATTCCAGTTTCTGATTGCCTAGGCAACCCATAAATATATTTACTATACTTTCTTCACTGTATTCTTCACTCTCATTGGAAATTCACTTTGGTCACTGGCCTAGAAGTACAGAAAATTTCATCTGGGATCCCACCTACTTCTCATTTCCAGCACTTTTTTCCGCTCGTAAACACTTGCAGTTGCTTGCAGTAGCAAAATGTGATTCAGAACATTCAAAACATTTCCAAAGTGGATGTAGCTTTAGATGCAGTATGATCAGAAGAGCTAGGGTAGAGGTGGGTTGCAAAGTGGGTGGCAGATTAACAGCAAATGTAAGCGGACTTTATTTCCCATAGCTACAGGAATTAGCACTTTCATCTGCTAATCGGAAGGTTGGTGGTTTAAACCCTAGCTGCTCCATCTTCATGGCAAATATATCCTGGGCGAGATGCTAACCCCAGGTTGCTCTCTGATGCATCCGTCGAAGTCTGAATGTGTGTGAATGTTGGATAGAAAGTACTTACATGTTTTAAAAAAAAGTGCTTGTATTAATGGGTGAATGAGGGATTTTGAATAAAGCGCTTTGAGTGCCCAGGTAGAGTAGAAAAGCACTATATAAGAACCAGTCTATTTACCATTTGTTATTTAGAGGCTTATCAGCTAGTGTGCCTGGCACTGAGATCAGCTGATCAGCAGCAACTGTAGCTGAGTTTGACTTTGTGGCCTGCCTGAAGTAATGCTTGATTTATAGATTACATAGTAACGTAGTACAGTTGCGGGATTGCTTTTTTCAAATTACAGTTTGAAATGATTGCTTATGTTTACTAATCCCAGTAATTACAGTAATTATAGACACAGCACTGACGTGTGTGTCTATGCTCAATAGACTTTGTGGTCCAGGGTGTGTTTGCTGGAGGTGTTTCCAAAGAGAAGGCTGACTTCAAAGTTGTCCTATATGTTGTCAATTCCCTGCTGATATCATAAACCTCCTGAATAAACTAGATTTTCTCAGGATGGTGTGAGAATTTCAGCGCTTCACTAACAACAATATTAGTCTGTTGATTGTCAGTAAATCCAAGCTGCAGGTTGACAACTTGTTGATGCCGGGCAGGAAACTTCACAGGAGTAACTTTCCGAACACTGCTGGCTAATTTAGTTTATTGTGAAGGCTGGAAACAGGAAACAGCTTTGCTGGCTCTGTATAAGTGATTAAAAATCCTCACTAATTAGTCTGCTTTACTGTGTTTAATCCATGCTAAAACTGAAGTGTAAAAATGACACTTAACAACTCTATAAGAGGTGGCATGTGCCAACCAGCAGAGACTCCAGGAAGTTAATAATGCTCTCCAAGTAGTAGTCTAAATAAACCACATAAAGGAGGTAAATTTGTGAGTTTTGAAGGTGCTGGTTGGTGGATTTTAATACCTTCTAATTGGTAGAAGTCGTATTGATCTTCTTATCCTTGCAGAAATCCTATAAGCATATTTCTAAATTGTTAATCTGTCTTTAACAATGAATACATTTTGTGTAAACAATTGTGTGGTAGAGCAATTCTTCTTCTGCAAAATGCGTAAGTGTGTTCTTAGTAAAGCAATTTCATTTTCTAAGGCAGTAATTAAACCTTAACTATAATCGTCATCATCACACCTTGCTCTGATTTATCGAGAAATAATTGTACAGATAATCTTAGTCTAAATTAATTGGGTTAATTAATCACCACTGTGTCCTCGCCCTCCCTCAAATACAGGTATTGTAGGTCTTTTCACATTATGTTCCATCACAAAGGTCAGAGCAGTGGGTAATAGACTGTCGTTTCTAATTTGTACTTCCATGCAAAGGAAGAGCCAATGCATTAGTGAGATGATATCAGCCTGTTTAAAATTAGATAATAAATGGACGGATTTGCACGCACGCAGCATGAATGCAGCATGAATACAGCAGTCCGGCAGAAGGAGCAAGTCTGGAAAACAATTACACATGGGTTACTAATTTTCTTTTTGAAGATCCTCTACACCTGTTTGCAGCCAAGGGGACAAACAAAGATACTGGTTCCTGACATCGCGCCACGGTGCAGTTATATTAGAGAAAAATAAATAAATAAAAGAAATCTGCAACAAACAAATTTTCCACTAGGCAACACTGAGGCAGGCATTTTCAACTTATGTGTTTTTCTTACTGTGTCAGGGAGAGAGGTGAGATCAATTTCCACAGGATTAGGCTGCCTGGGGAAAATGATTGCTTTTTCTAATACTTAGTAACAATTTTTCAATTTCCTGTGGTCTTTGTTACTCTCAACATTTTTGCAAATGAGCAAAACAGAGGCAAGCAGCGTTGCTGCTCTGCGAACTTCACCTTGGGACCAAGCATCATTTGCATATATATTGAGAGCATACGTTTTTGGTTTATAATAGTCACCATTCTGGGGTGGGGGCGGGGAACCGGGGGCGGCTGGCAGGCATTCTGTCACCTGTTATGAGGCCCTTGTCCGTGAACATCCCTGGGAGACGAAAACAGGCGATAATTACGGTGCTGGGACTAAACTGGTGTTGTTCTCTCCCTTCACACTTTGTTGGAAATTTAAAGGAGAAAAAAGTATAACAAAGCCGGCTACAGGGCTCGGGTTTGTTTCTAAGCTGCTGGAGATTTTCAGAAATTCACAGAAAATGAAATTAATCTATCAGCACAGCACTGATTCTGTGGTGATTACAGTTTGAGTCTGGCACTAATAAATCCACACGTTCCACTCTTTGCACTTTCACAGGGGCTAACTATATTCATGCAGAATCAGAGGAGATGCACTGCAGATGGTCACATGACAAATGGCTTTATTGCCCCGTTATGGAGATTTGAATCATAATTGAGTGTCTCTACAGTGATGTGTGCACTTGGTATGACTCACAGTGAGTCTCTTGCTAGAGGACAGATGAGCTCTGTTGCTTCTGCTTCAATCTACTGCTACATATTTAGATTTCACCTCAAATCTTTTCTAACCAGCCTCAGTAATACATCTCTTTGAATACGTGTGCAACAATTTAATCTAATCTAAAGAAGTGTTTAAAAAAAAATAAACACTCAAATTGAATCTCCTGAAATGTACCCACTTTATATTTTTCACTCTGCTTTATTGGTTATCTGAAGTTGTGCAAAGAGCAATGTGAGCATGCACGTTTGCACACTGAGGCATGTGCACCACGCATCACTGCTTTTGTGTGTGTTGAGCGCTTTTCAAAGGGCACGCTTTTGTGCAGGCACAGATGATGCAGCTGGCAGAAACATGACTATTGCTGGAAGCACGTCCACGTTGGCACACATACAGAAAGCCCTGGCTCCTGGGTCACACTTTATATAGGCTGCATAAAGGCTACTTGCCCGTCTGCTGTCTGGCCCATCAATAATGGCTGTGATGCACAGACTGTAAAGTGCAGAGATTTTTAAGTCTGGAACCTGAACGATTACTTAAACAGTCACTTAGCTAATTTCATAGCAAATAAAGATTTTCCTAAAAACCTGTTACTGATATATTCAAGTAAAAATGTCCAAAATTCCAACATACAACTTATTAAATGTGAGAATTATCTGATTTTTAAGCCCTAAAACATACTTCATTCATTTAACCTTGTCAATGTGCATGTGAATGTCGTCTTTCTTAGCAAAATGTTAAGAAGACAACTACTCTAGTGGGAACTACTAGTAGTAAGTCTTGCTTTTATATGCTAGTTTTCTTAAGAAAGTCCTTCTTACATAGAATTGGAAATAAGTGCCCCAAATAAAATGCATTAAAATTATTAAAAAAGAATCAAAGCTATGCAGACAGGCAAATAACAAGGAAAAGCTAGACAGATCAAATAAAAAATGAATACAGGTAATTTAATAACAGATTTAAGTCACATTAAAGAAGTTGCCAGTATGATCTCATTGTGCACTCTGTCCCAGAGTTTTGGGGACTTTAATGGGAGACGTCTGGTCAGTTTTGTTTGTTAGCCAAGGCTTTGGACCGTCCAGCAGCATCACCCATCACAGTCAAGCCAGGGTCTTGATTTAATGCAGAGAAAAGCTTTTTAATGGTTTAAAAGTGAACAAAATTCTAGAATCAATATTGACTTTAACAGGCAACCATAATACATTTTACATTGTTATATTTTTTAATGCAAGTTAAAATCTGGGCGTCATCCACCGACATTTGTGCAAAAAGGCAAACATTTGACATACTTTTGAAAGACCTCGCTGAGGTGAAACATGTATGTATTGGAAGCTTTAGTGGACCTTTGAGGAATGCCACATTTAATTAAATTAAAAAAGGCATTTTTTTTAGTACCTTTGAGTTTGTGTTTGTGTGTCTGTAGACACATTTCATCAGCATGATAGCATCACTGCTGCGCAAGAGCAAATCCCCAAATTTTATTTTGCACACGATTATTTCATGAATTTGGAAACATCTGGCAATTAATGAACTTTATTAACTAAAATGTTGTCATTATAAGTGTAGATTACTTTTGTGAACTTTAAAAAATATTCAGTTAAGATTTTAAAAAAATGTGAATTCAACTAAACAAATCAAGCTGAGATGGTGGGGAGAGAGTTTGGGCTCGATTTGGTTCACTAGATTTCCAACACAAAACAAAATCTTGCTTTTCATTGGAAAACAAAGTATAGCAATATAAATCCTTTTGAAAGGTTCTCCAGCTGTAGCCACGAGTACTCCTGTAATAATATGGTAATTCACCTGTATTCTCCTACATGTGATACGTCTTTGGGTTTGGATTGTTGATCACAGTAATCAAGAGCTTCCGGTTTCTGAAGCTATAAGAAATCGTTTTACACTAACAATTACGTGATCTGTGTGAACAATATTAAATGAAATGTATTTATTTGGCATCTTTGAAAATAAGTGGAGTTGACTACAGTGCAGCATTATGGAAAAGGCAATATTGGAAATAAGAAAACAAATTAAGATCATCATAGAAATATAATAAATCATATATTCCATAAAATATACCTGTATTTACATACTTGAAGCTACAGTTAAGTTGCTTTCTTTTCAATACTCAAGTCAAAACCCAACAATCTAACTCTTAAAAGAAATTAAATTATTGTGCAATTCTTACAGAATCAATCATATTTCCCATGTAAAGATAGCTCCATTTATTCTGTAATTGCCTGATAAATTAACCAGCACAGACACCTGTCAAAACAGCAGACAATCTCTGTGAATCCACCTCCCAACAGGCTCATTTTGATGGGCTAAGTTGGTAATGACAACTCTCCAAGTCTGTCCCCTCAGGCTGAAGGATGAGAGCACCGCAGAGTTCTCTTTCCCCATCCGTCCCTATTAGGATAATGCATCAAATAGACATTTTAATTTGAAGTTCATTTTCTCCTCAAGGCTCTGTAAATGTCTGCAAGCACGCGTTCAGGAAGAGATAACCTTTCAGTGGGTGATCTTTTTGTTTTTCTGTCTTAATGTTCACTTATCATTTACTACGTTCTGGTATTGTGCAAGAGTGTAAATTTGTAAATTCCAAGGGGTCTTTTGAAATTAGGTGGCTTCCAGAAACGAGAAAATAAATCTTGATGTTCCGTGAATAAAGCTCCTCCTCCGTCTTGACTGAAAACAAAACTCCAGATGACTCATTGATTTCCACAAACAACCCAGATTGCCGGCAGTCGTACACACCACTGTGACTCTGAGGAAACCTCATCACTCAGCACTTATATTGTTGTGCACCCAGCGACCTCCTTTTTCAACCTAGCTAGTGTGACAATAACATGCGTGAAATGAGCGCCGAGGCCTGCCAGCGGTGCCTGAGCCCTCGCAGGGCCTGACACCTGCCAGCGCTCAGCTGTTCATGCCATGCTTGACCGCATGTGGCTAATAAACAGACCTGTCCTTATCACTGGAACTCCATTAACGGGGGTCGCAGTCACCTGAATCCCTTGCCGGGGCGACATCAAATTACAAGGCAAATGTAATGGGTTTTGCTATATAGCCACACACTGAGATAGTGAATTACACCAAAGGCCTGATGTTATTGCATGTCCCCAGGATGCTGGCTCTGTGTTTTATGATGACTACAGTGAAAACCAGGTCAGTGCTCAAATTGTCATCGTCTTCGCCTCCATTGCTCCAGTTCTATCTATCATGTCCATTCAAAGAGGGCACAAAGGCATGCAGCAGGTCATCTGCTTCACATGTCAGCCAGTGTTCAGTGCTTTGCTGTTTCAATCTGCAGCCACATACAGACATTAAACCACTCGCTTTATTTGTTATCTGTATCAGGTGAACTGGTCAAGCTGATTGGCCTGCTGTGAGATCCACAGGACCTCTGGTTGCTCTGGGACATCGAAAAGAGCGATTTAAAAACAAGTAATATTGAGTAATAGCAGTGCACTGATGTCATGATAAAATAATTGGAACGATAAAAGGATTAAAATTTAAAAAATTAAAACTTGAGTTGGTGACATCATCATCATGTTTGTTTGTTTTGTTTTTCATAATATATTGTCAGGCTGTAGCCAAGTAGCCAAACTAGGAGGCTGGGAAAAGTGCAGAAACCTGCAGTTTCCACCACTGGCTCCAAAAGAGAGTTCGCCCTATATACTTCTATGATAACATGTCCAAATAAACTCTATTAAAAAGCAGGTTTATAACCTCCAACAAAAGCTGGGTCTGGTCTCAGTAACAGGTTCACCTCTTTGCAACAACTCTACAGGGGATTGCTTGACAGGTGGCTACCAACACCTACGGCTAGCAAACTAGCTGTTTGCTTGGCTCCACCACCATTATTTCAAGTCATGGAACTTAAAAAGGTCCCAAGACTTTTCTGTGTTGAGTATTTAAATTTTATTATATGAGAAGCAGTATGGCTTGTTGTGTGAAAGTTAAACGTAAACTTAAAACTAATTAGGAGATTTCGGTGTCTGTGCGATGCACTCATGTGGACGGAGCTCATAACTCACCACTTCATACTCTGATCCAAATGTTTTAGGCTCCAAAGATCCAACATGGCAGCTAACGTTGAGGCTGCAAGATCAATAAGGGCCTCACAAACCAATGAGTGACATCAGGATGGTTGCAGCGTTAATTTAATTTATGTTTGCTGTCCACAAAATAAAGCCACCTGCTTTAGTTTAAAAAGTCATTTTCCGATGGTAACCCTGATGAGAAGTAGTTTAAGGCCATATTTATCTATTACATCTCCTTTTTTGTAGCATTGTTGCTGTTTCTACACATGAAAGTCAAAGCTTTCAGAATGCAAATGTGATTGTCCAAGGGTAAAATACAGAAGGGGGTTGTGGCTTAATAGGTTTTTGCACAATTCTTTCAATGGTGGACATAAAAACACTAAACTAAGGACTAGCTTAACTATTAACCCTAAGCCTAAATGCTGACTGGTGCAAATTTAACAAAGGCATGAATTAGGGGAGTATATGGACGCTTGTTAGCATGTTAGTTAGCAGGTTTAGTTTTAGTGGCTTTTTAACAGAACTGTCTAGTTTGTAATAACAGGCTAACAAATATGGCATGTTGTAATAATTGAATTGACTGAAACAGGACCTTAACAAACAAATGAATACTTTATCTGTTGCTCCTTGTAACATTTTCTGCAGACAGTAGTTATTAAATGCAGCCTCTCTGTGGTCCATGGGAAAAAGAGCCCCTAACAGAAGGAGTCAAAGACAAGGGGTTTGTTTTTGATTATTGAACACTATATCTTTTCTCTGGCCATACATCTTCCTCTGCCAGGCCTCCCAGGGGCTTAAGGCAGTCCAACATCACAGGCCAGCACTTGAGAAGGAGGCACAGACAATGGTACCTGCAGGTCCCTATCCAAGCTCAGGAGATACCACTGGGGCCTCATTGACAAATTGTCCTTGTCTGGCCGCATGAGAGAGTGGGGATTGCAGTAATTGCATATTTCCCTCTAATTGCATTTGTCACATGTGGGGTCTGCTGTTATGGAGCCTGGTCTAAGACCTTTCTCAGTGATGTGTTAAACCAAACAGCTGAACTCTCACCTGCACCACGAGAAGGGGACGCGCAGGAAGAGGCCTGCAAAGAGAGCAATAAATTATGCAGTGGCACATAACATCAGCAGAGCAGCAGTGAAAGTCGGGCACAGACGGAGATTCGCTGCAGGTCCATTAAAGTCTCAGACTTGGTCAGGGAGGACTTGACTCAGTGATGCTGTTTAAGGACAGTCAAGGGCTTGTCCCTGCATGATTACATCAAATGAAGTGCATATTACTTTTATAGACCAAAGAAAGTCATCAGAGGATTGAGCATTAAAAAATTTTTGTACTTTCATTGCAATAGAAGCACCGTATTATCTGCTTCTGCAAAGATAATTTAACTTTTATGAAAATGCTGAGGTTTTATATAAAAGGATACAAAATGTTGTAAGGAAAAAGTCAATTTAATGATCAATTGAGTTACCATTTGTTATTCAGTCTTGCTTTCAATTAAATGTTAGAAAACACTGACACATGGCCATTGCTCAATTGTCTTTTCAGCCAAAAACTCAAAGATTTCCAGTTGTTAGCTGTAAAAATGGAGAGAACAGCAGGTTTTAGGTTGGGATTTTTTGCCAAATATTTAGCAAAAGCTACAATAATCATTTTTCATCATTTATTTCAGCTTCGATTTCAGCCCCGAGTCCCGTGTTTCTGCCCCGTTTCCCTGCTTCAGCAAAGTTTCATGTCGTGGTGGTGACAATAATAACAAGCAGCTCTCATCTTGGCTTCTGCTGCCTTGTGATATGCGGCCAGGCTGCTGCATTATACAGAGGGGTTGTACAACTACATTTTAATCCACTCGTGTTTCTGGCCTGATAAAAGGATTCTCTCCATCTCTTTCTGTTTAATTCACACCATCATCAATCAAATGTGTCCCTGCTCGCCCCCCCCCCCTCCCTCCCCTCCTCCAGGGTTTTGGGGATCTGCAGCAGATAGGTTGGGGGTCCCCCGAGGGGGTTAGGGACAAGACGGACCGGTCACAGATGCCACAGAAATTAAAATGCAAGAGTCTGTGCAAGGTGTTACATTTCTCAGACATGCTCATTTGCAGTAATATCTGAGCGACATAAGGAGGCTTATCTGTGATTTTACATACGACGCTCATAAGATTATGTGAATATGATAAATAAATTGCTCCTTGGCTGTGCTATCTCCACAGTGTGACTACAAGTGTGGAAGATTCCTTAGACTGTTTTTGTCTCCTACCATTGTCTGCACATGACAGTCGCCACAGGCTACTTAGTAATGAATATGTGCCTGTAGCATGTGTGCTGCGTGGAGCCTATGAATAGAGTAAATATGCACATCTCTGCACAACAGGTCAGCGTCTGATCACAAATAGAAGAGAATATGATCAACCGCAGAATGGGATTCTGAAACTACAAAGGAATTATGTATAAACAACTGCTCAGTGTGTGACTAAAGTGTCACTTGATGATGTCTGATATCCCAGCAAACCCTTTTTGTCTAAATAAGGCTACAATTCTGTGTTCCTCATCATCTTTCATAAACATCCATAAAGCTCTGATGATAGCTCTCTTTATGTGACACATGAATGTACACTCCTCTGACAGGTAATATAAAAATAGAGTTGTTTTGAAAAGCCTATGTTGAGCTATTTCATGACACGCATATAAAAGAAAAGCATTGCCAGCAGATTTGTACGTGTAACATGGTTAGCACTGAGTTGTGATGTTATTTCATGCTACAGGAGAGCAGCTTCATCTTCTTAAAGCTTCAAGATGAAAAAAGTCAAGATTCTTACAAAGCCATATATGGTTTTTCATCAGTTTGTGCACAAATACGTCAACCCTGCATTCACAAAAACATTTAAAGGAGACCTGTTCACTTTCAGCTCCGCATGTCATGGCGCCAGTTTTTTGTAATGTCTTTGTTGTGTTTTGTGGTCCACGTTTTATTTGTTGGTTTTGTTGCGTTTCTTTTTCCCTCTGTGTTTCTCTCACATCGTGTTTATCGTTATTCTTCAAGTCTCGCTATTAATTATTTGTGTTTTGGTTTTACTTATCTGCTTTAGGTTCAGGGTTCGTTTTCTCGTGGGTTTTTTATTTGTTTGTTACTTCTTGCTTTTGGTCCTTTCCCATCTTTGTCATTGTCTGCCCTGCCCTCATTGTTTTCACCTGCGCCTGATTGCTTCCACCTGTGTCTCATTTCATTTCCTGTGTCTCAACAAAAATGGACAATAGAAGACTGGAAAATGTTGCCAGGCCTGATGATCTGGATTTTTGTAGGGTCAGAATTCAGTGTAACCAACATGAAAGCATATTTGCATCCTGCCTTGTGTCAACAGTTCAGGCTGCTGGCGGTGTAATAGTATGGCACAAATCCTTTGTTGGACCTGAACATCATTTAAATGCCACAGCCTAAAGTGCTGTTGTTGTCCATTTCCATCCCCTGGTGACCACCAAGAGGATAACATGCCTTTTTACAAAGCTCAAATTATCTCAATGTGGTTTCTTGAACAAGACAGTGAGGTCACCAGATCTCAATCCAGTAGAGCACCTTTGGGATGTGGTATGATGGAAGATTTACATCATGGATGTGCAGCCAAAAATCTGCAGCCACTATTTGATGCTATCTTGTCAATATGAACCAAAATCTCTGAAGAATGTTTCCAGATGTCTCTTTTCTGTTGCCTTTGTTAGTTTGTCTATTTGAGCTCCACTTGCCTTCCTCCAGCTCCTCACTTTTGATTTTTATGCATATTTGCAGTTTGTTGCAACAGTAAACATTGTCTGCCTTTGTGTCCTGTCTTTGAACCCTCTAACCAACACCTATTGACCCTGTATTGTTATTCTTGGATCCTATTAGAGTAGCTTTGCATGAATGACAGTATAAAATAACCTTTTAAAAAAAAAATCTTGTAACATGCGTTGGTGCAGCCACTTTTACTGAGATTTACTCCATCTGAAACAAGCTGTTTTAGCACCCTTCCTCCTCCTCCTTCTGAGCCAGCTTTCTTCCGATTGGTTGTCCCCTGCACATTACTTTCACTTAGCTTACATTGTTATTTGCTACTTTGGCCATGTTTAATATGGGCATTCACCTCTTTAGCAGTGATTATATATTATAGATTTCTTCACAGAGAGCAAACATCAGATTCTCTTTCACAGTGACCCAACTTTAATGTTGAGGATCATCACTAGGGTTAAGGGCTTGGACTCCAGCTATAATTAGGAGACTAATCAACAGTTGAAGAGGCCAGTTTTCAAGCCTGAAGGCACTGGCCTTTAAGACTTTCACAGGGTTGTGCAGCATGAATTCATCCCCCAGAGTCAGAGGGGTAACAAAGAGTTCTACTTCACTGTCCTGAGGCGTCTGAGGAAGGACGCTCAGAGGAAACGACCTGAGCTTTGTGGAGGACATCCAGCTCACATTGCAAAGACACAAGTACAATAGAAAACCAAAGTGTTACAACTCTGACAAAGCAGTCTGCTTTAAGGAGGATATCAGTCAAATTTAAGTCAAGCGCATTGTTTGCTGTTTATATTTATAGGTGAAGTTCTGATAAAGCTCACCATCGATGGAAATACGTGTGAAGGAAATACGTGTGAATCAAATACCAAACATTGCATTAAAAGCAGCATAAACTTTTACATAGGTTGGTGTTTATGTTTATGCTGAGATTCAATGCCCTCTACCATCATATGGTGGTGCATTCAGACTGAAAGCAAACCAAAGGGCAGAGGAAGGACAGTTTAAGATCATCATAAACTGCAAAATTTTATATAATATTCTGATAAAGGATTTTATAAATCTGGAAAGTTCTAACATTACAACAATCCGTACCTAACTAGGTGTCTTAATTAAAGTTCCATGAAACAAATGATATCAAATAATTGTCTTTTCATTGTATTAAAGACAAAGTTACACTACTGATCAATAGAAACAAACTAGGTTCTCATAACCCAGCATTCTGTTAGCTGTATGGCAGCAGCAGCAGCACCATCTGTGCCACACAGGAGGCGTTCAGACAGAGTATTGAAACTTTTGGTTACTCATATTTTAAAGCACTCAATATACAAACAATTTAGATATATGCTTGACATATATATGTATATACACACACACAGTGTGAGTAAAAAGTGGGCCATTGATCTCCCTGTGCTGATTCCTGGACTGTGTGTAAAAACCACACACAGAGAACTGTGGATGTGCCTCAAAAACCCAGTAAGACGGAATATAATTTGTACCCAGTCTGACTCACTCTGGCTCTGTTGCAGGGTCAGGACCTCTGTAAAGACATTTCTTCTTCCCTTCATAAATTCCCTGACAGTTTCTTGTGCTTTCACTGCCTGTTTGTTAAGCCTTGAGTGTTTTGCACAGGACCACAGTTGCTCTTGTGTTTCAGATCGCGTAAAGGCCCACGACAGACTTTAATGCTCTCAACATTTTATCTGTTTTGAAAGGACAAAGGATGCAAACATGCACGGTGTAGTTATGTAGTTTAACAGGCTGCTTTTCCACTCTGTAGCCTTGTAAGACGACAGCAGGTGGCAGGTGTAGGAGGAGGAGAAAGTAAACGTGTTCCCCCTCTTCAGTCTTTCTGAACAGTTGAATTTGACTAAAGGATTAAGTGTCCAACATTAATCGTGGGCTAATCTTGTAGATTCAGGCAAGTGGTTTCTGAAAGTCAGTGCAGCTATAATTTAATCAGATAATGTCATCACAGTTTATAGAGCAAAATGGAAGGTTTACAGACAGTTTGCTTTCAGTTGATCACCTCCACACACACACACCGGGCTTTGTTTTTATGCTGAAATAAATCTTTTTCAATACAAAAGAAGAACCAAATGTTGCATTTGAAAGAAACTAAGTAAGTGCCTGATGGGCTATAAACTGTATACAGGATGTTTACGTGTTAAAGTCTGAGCTTATATAAATGCTGTGTTATTAGTTAAATGTCAGCGACGCATACTTTACATCCACTCTGCGTGTTCGCCTAAACATAAAAATGTCCCATTTGTACTATGAGTTGGTTTAATAATCTTCATCATTTTATTATCTTAGTGAAATATGCCACATAAAAAATTGCTTTTGCTCTCACTGTAACTACAGCCCTACTTCATAGTCGTAGTTAGTAGTTTGTGGGACAAAAGTATAAATATTTCATAGCAAGTAAATAATTTAACACCTGTGTATTCCTCTGTGATTCGCTACCAGCTCTGATCCAGTCTCTTCAAGACATCTTTTGTGGATGGAGAGCCCCTTAGCCTAAATGACACTTGGCCAAATAGCACTTAAGTACATACTCAATATTTTAACAGGGCCATGCAAGGAAGCTGTGGAGTGGTTGAGCAGTTTAAAGCAGAACAGGTGGATTGTTCTTGGTGTGGAGGCTCAAGCATGAAGCTCTTATTAGTGTCTGAAGAGCTTTCTGCTCAGATCTAGATCAGTTCACTCACAAGTGCTGTGAAACAAGTAGACAATTATTGTTATATCATTAGAATCTGTATGAAGAAGTATGCAGGTTTATGTATTTTAAAGAATGATGCAAATCCATGAATAGAGTAACAACAAAATAGCACTGACCCAGTATTTAATGTAAGAACCTTTTTAATTTGAAGTGCAATGAATGGCTTAAATACATTTGGGACTATCAGTAGTTTTCCTGAATTTATTTATGTTATGCTGTTTTCAAAGAGCACCAAATACTTTTATTTTGTCAAGAAAATGACGTTGACCTCCTTTGCCATCTCTGGTGTGGTGCACTGGGTTATTGCAATAGTGAAACAGATCTTTTCCTCTCACCTCATCTCAAACGTTAAGGATTTCTTGACATAACATTTGAATGCATTCAGTCAGTTATTATACCATGATCTTTTCTAAAGTCTAATCAAGTAATTTTTGTCATCTAAACTGCAGCAAGTGAAAGTAAAAAGTGAACAAAAAAGAGCAAATAAAGTCCAAGTAGTAAAATAAACTAAATAAAAGCCTCCAAACTGCACAAAGATACTCTACCACGATAATCCCTAACATTCTAATATAGACTTTATCACTGTTTAAGCGAAGTTATCTTGTGGTAGCTAATAATGCTGCATTCAGTGCATCAAGGCACTGATGTCAAACAACACCTTTTGTATGTCTTTGCAATGCTGGGAGCATCTGACAGGATGGCAAGATTTGACACCCCCAGGATGATGTTCATCAATGTGTATTGTTAATTTGCTTTTCTTTAATGCTGTGGTACTTATTGCACATGAATACCTCGTTAAATAGGCCAAAATTGGCTGTGGGCCAGTGGCACCCGTTGGTAACATTTTGTCTGGCCCAAAAGTGCGACAAGGACAAATGAAGCATCAGCAGTTCATGTCATATTTTAAATAAGGCCGGACAAAACTAGACTAAGGAGACATTTCTCTTCAGTTTCCATTTTCCATTTTAGCATACTAGCAGACTGAGCCTTCCTAACATTGAAAATGACAGTTACCAACAAAATCCATTGTTCTTTGAACACAACACTAAAAGCACTAACTTAATGTGTTTGAGTGCATTTTTCTTCTGTGGCCTTCAATCATACGCTAGCTGCCAAAATTGCCATTCATTATAAGTTTGAAAAACACGCCGCTATAAGTTAAACCTTCATGAATGTTAAAATGTTCAGTTTGTTGTTGTTTTTTGTGTTTGTGTTGATTCAGCTTGAAGAAACTGTATCAGTAGAAACACTCTTCAGCTGAAAAGGTCTGTGGTGCAAAGAAAGAAACTATTACTCAGACAATACTTGTAGGATTTGTTGACACTATGAAAATATTTCTAGATATATCCCAGCAAACAGGTTGGCAGATTGTTTTTTTTATTATTATAGTTATTATTATAGTAACGCTCCCGTCAGCTTTATTTTTTCTGCTCCAGTTCTAGTAATCAAATTTACCAAACGGTAACCTGAGCTCCGCCAGAATCAGCATTGAAATGGTCATTGAAAAAGCTCTGATTAATGCTCTGTTGATGAGAAAATTAACTTATATACACTTCATTATAAACCCGGCAGACCTCGAGGACCCAGACTTTTATGAAGCTGGGACCAGATGTCATCCAGCCACAGCCCCAATTAATCTTTGGGCCTTGTAACACGCCCCAAGAAACAAACAAAAAAAAAAAATACCCTGATTGGGTGTGGAGGGCAGAGACAGTGAGTAGAAAGCGAGGGTGAGAGATGCTATCCGGAGAGCAGCCGGCCCTGGCGAGTCTGCAGAGGGTGAGATAAGAGGTGGGCGGCTGCGGCAGAGCCTGGGTCTCAGAGTGGAGGCTGAGGTTATTCATTGCTCTGCCGTGAAAGCTTGAGAAGATTACCCAGAGCCTGGTTGGCAGTGATACAAGGGGGGACAGGCAGAGGGGGCCCCCCTCTCACCCCTTTGTTCCCCATCCATCTGCTTGAATCTCACAATGGCTCATCAGGACCAAGTAGGGTGGAGGGGTGGAGCAGCGGAGGCTTGCAGAATGGGAGGAAGTGAGCGGGTGGGGTGGGGCTGAAAGGAGGAGGGGGCAACCTGCAAGACATTGGGAGGTAATGCGAGGCGGCGTGAGGGAGAGTGCGGGTGAAAGGAGGGAGAGATAGCGCAGGACGAGGAATGAATCCTGGTGCTTGTTGAGATTGAATGAATGGTGCTGCAGCTGACAAGCTCTGACAGACTACATAGGGAAGGGCCGGGGAGGCGGGTGTTCATATTGTTATTTCCTGGGAGGTAATGGGCTGGCAGCTCCTCTTCACTCTGAATAATCAGTACTTTGGTTGGACTCAGACACCACTTCAAACCATGATAAATACACCTCTCAAAACCCTCGTCACCAAGAGGATAGCATTTGTCTCTAAATGCCTTGACCACCGTATTTATCTTGTTGAGGAATGATCAGATGATGAAGGGGGCTTTCTTCCATTACGCAGGTAATTATAGGTGTTTTTACAGAAGAAAAACATCAGCTCCACCTTTCTTTTACAGCAGGGGGCTTTACAGTTCATTGCACTGATGGTGGTGAGGAATGGTTTTAAGGCTGAAATAGATCCAGTTTAGGCTTTATTGTGGTCTGCGACTGCCAAGGAAATGTTTATGCACAAATACATGAACATGCGCTCAGCTGTTTGGTACTTTAAAATAGTTATTTGTTCAACATGGTAACAGTTTGCTATAATCTGCCACTGCACTTGATGATTCACTGCATGCATTTGAGAGAGCAGGACTGCTGCAGGCCTTTCTCAGGGAAAGGAGGGCAGTTTTTTTTTTTCATTCGAAGTGCAGCAGGATCTATTAATGGCTGTTCATCATGATGTAAGACTCACTGACTTGCTGAGATCCGGCACTCTTTTTCAGCCTTCATAACTAGCACAGTCTAACAGCATTTCTCCACCACAGAGACTATAAATCTCCTGCTAAATGCTGCAGATTTGGAGCTTGTGAATAATGTTTGACGAATTCAGTCTTAAAATAATTTATCTTTTCATACATCCCATCAAACCAGGTTAGATTTTCTCAACATGTTGTCCCAGTACCCCTCATGAAGGTCTGACGCTTGGGTCAACCCATCTTTTGATTGTCCTCAGTGTAACTAGTTCATGTGTGACTGTATGAATAGCTAGAGGCTATTACACTGCTGAATATGAATAGCAGACCAATTACTCTGGCCCAGATGGAGCTGCGTCCTCCTCGGAGAATGCTCTATCCTTGGCTAACACCCATGCACATGCACACACAAGTCCCCAGACCCTGCACTCTCTTGGTACTGAATTTAAAGGGACCTAAAAAAAAAAGGCTAATGAGGCACATAAATATGATTTTTAAACTTATATCAGTGTTGAAAACATTGTGGACCAAAAGTGTTTCTATTAATCAGTTAGCAGTGACAGATACACTCAACAAAATAGCCATTTTAATACATGCAAACCTCAGAGGAGAAAAGTACACAGTTTAAGCATTTCAGCTGACCAAAATTGAGTGAACGGATGTTGTAGATGAATCTCTCACCATCCCAGAGGAGCTTTTACTGGGACGCTCCCAAAAGAATCCAATCTCAAACCAAGCCAGTGTAGCTGGCGCTCGCACACACAGTGGACATATGGCCAATCTCCCATCGTCTGCTGTGCTATTTACGGCTCAGTAGTCTGTCATTTGTTTTGCCTTTTAGAAACCAGTATGACACCTGTTTGAATTCTCAATAAAAGGCTTTTTTATGTCTGGGAGAAGGCTGTTGTCACTTAATCTTTCTCTCTACATCACTGATGATTGGCACTGTGGTTTTCTCATGAGATTGACAGTAATGTGTTTGTTTTTGTTGATGGAAATTTGTGCTCACAATGACTGTCAAACCAGCCATCAAAACTTGAAGAATCAGAGAATTGTTGAAGCATCCATGTGCATCTGGACATGAATGAAAGGAGCACTTAATTTTCTCTTTACACACAAACAGCACATGTTCAGCGGCGCTATAAAGAACTGCTGACTGGCTGGAATAATCACCACTGCGTGGTCCATTATCTCATCTTTGTTCTATACTACACAATTAATGTTTAAAACCTGGGCTGGGTGAAGGGAATGGAAACTATAAATAACGGGAAGACCTAAACTACTTAAAATGAAAGGCACACATTTAATCAATAGTAGCACTATTAAGTTTAAACTGGACCTATTCTGCTCTATAATCGTTATGTATCTTATACTAGGCCTTTGTGCAGCTCTGCACACTGTCCACTGTCTCTGAAACAAGGTGTTTCAGATCCCCTACCTTTAAGCCAATTTTCTTTTGATTGGCTTAGCTTCACAAACAGAAGGTCTGAGCAGGCAGAAGGTTGCTGTATCTCCTGTACTCACAGCCAGGGCTATGTGCCTCAGGTGACCAAATTAGTAATGTCCCCTCTCACTGACATCATACCAAGAGTATGAGTCCAAAAAACTGTTTGAGCTTTTGGCTCACAGGGATTATTTGTATTTACTCTGACCTCATTATTTTTAAACAGCCATGTTTAATAAGTGTATCCACTTCTATAACGTCATGTATATGACAGACAATAAACAAAAATTAAAGTTTACAGTGCTTATAGCTTCCTCAATGTCGAATAACCTCCACCTACCTCCAGCTTGACAGTTGCATCAGCAGATAGGGAGCAAGGCATGATCCAAAGTTTCATCAGAAAACATGCCTGGTTTAAATTTGGCTGACATTCCCTTCAAGATAGCTGAGAAATAATGACCACAACAAGGAAAATTTATTTTTAAAATCTTTTGGTGTCAAAAAATGACAAGCCTGCTCCTGATCTGATGCACCTTCTTCAGACTTGGACACAGTGGGCACTACCAATGAAGATTGATGGTGGTCTCTGGTTTGTCTCACCATTTTATTTCATCTCATCATCCTCAGTATGAACTCTGGGGTTTCTGAGGCCCGTACATTGTGCTCCTCTCAAGTTTAGACACATGAATGATGACTACACAGCTGCAAGTGGCTTTAATACATCTGCAAGTGTTGATCCCACTTGGCACCTGTTGCATGACAATGATGCACTTTATATGTGTGCAACGTGAACAGTCTAAGCTTTTTAATCAGCTAATTAATGAGAATGCACACTTTGGAGCCGCCTGTTAGTGGCAACAGCATGTTTCTTCTGCAGCTTTTATATGATGACAGCAGGTTGGTAAATGTGATTTAATATGTTTATTTCCAGGATGGTGCAGCGACAAATAATTAAATACACTGATAACAAACTTATGTTAAATATCTAATTATACTATTACAAGAACAGAAATGAAAGGTCTTTTAATAAACACATTTTAATATAAATGTATTTAACTGAACTTTTCTTGTGGGAAACTAAAAATGTAATTTGTATTTTTATTGCCACTGAGACATTAAGCTGTGTTGTGTTAGTGTTTTACTCCCAAAAGTGAAGCATTTTATTATACACAGATTCTAAACACACTACACAGCAAATTCAAAAGTGTTAAATGTTTTGGTGTTAATAGTCTTCTTGCAAAAGTAGAGTTAATTTTACTCTAAGCAGAGTCACATTCTTTTAATGTAACTCTGAGGTGTAAAATGATAGTAGTTAAAATCGAGTGTTAAAAATGAGTGTTTCTCTGTCAAATCTGGGGGTGTTACAATGGAAACATTAACTCTTGACCTCTTAACTCTGAACTCCTACAGGGGCTATGACACCAACAGAGTAAATTCACAGACTCCGCCCCCAGCACGGCTCCAATCGAAGCTGAAGTGAAGCCGTTTCAGAACATTTTGCTCTACATATTTGAGTTGTTTGCCATGCTTGGTAAGTCATTTTTTCAAAGATTGTTTCAATTATTATTATGAGCTTTTACTTCTGTGGCTCTTTGGAGTTGAGACAAAGCTGTGTGAAAGGCATTAGCCGTGTTGCTCGCTGATAGCATAATATTCTGTTTTAGCTAGCTGAAAGGTATTGTTTGCGGGCAAATACCACAGCCTTGAAAAAAAGCTTGCATGTGAATTTTCAGTCAAACTTTTGGTCAAATACACCTAAAACAATGTGTAGAATGTGAAATGTTGGTATAATGGTGCTGCTTGAAGCCTGAAAACGATCGCCCATAAAAAAAAAACGAGCAAACAGCAGTAGCTGACGTCCTGACTGGATTCTACGTTAGCATAGATCCCTCCAGAGTTTTGTGCACACGGTTTAGGTAAAAATGAAAAAGGTTGAGGTTTTACATTTAGTTCAGTATTACCTGTTGCCTGTGTCCTTGTCTTTTGGGAAAATACTTTACACAAGTAGTGGCTCAAAGAGGATTCCTTTTTTTTTTTACTGTGCTGCAATTGTTTACTGGATTATTTGTGCCATTAATTAGTGTCAACTAATTTTTATTCGATCTCCACACAGGATATGCTTGTGAAGATGGAATATGGGGGAGAGCAGAAGTGCGTTGAAGTTCCACAAAGGGATGAATGAAGGACATGCATATTGTATTGAAGAAATAAGTGATGAGAACGCTGTTATTTGCATTTACCATGTCAGACCTTTTGATAAACAAAATTCTAATGAAAGTGAGAACATGTACACTGTTACATCTTTCAGAAAATGTTTTGAAATTGTGGTGCACAGTTCAGAATAAATGTTTTTCAAAAACCATTGCGTCTTTTTAGTAAATGTTTATTTCCAAAAGAAATTTCTAGAAGTTCAGAACAGTAAAATCCCCGCTTTTTAGAATGAATTAGAAGATAACTCTTACGTAGTTAAACTAAAATACTCTTTGAGAGTTAATATATAAACTCTTAACACCAAGTGTTAAATTATCAACTCCAGACAGATTTGGTGTTTAACACTAAATCAGAGTTAACGTACCAACTCTCCAAAAAGAGTTAAATTAACACTCTCTGGTGTGGACCCATATAGACACTTTAATAGTGTTGAAATCAAATCCGACAGTGTTAATTTGGACATGCTGGATTTGCTGTGTACAACAGGTCTTAATTAGTACATTATTAATATGTACAACAGACAGCATTTTATATAAATAATTACAGTTGCTGTTCAGTCACTCTACATACTTTTAGGGCAATAGCCATTACTGCTCTGCCTTTTGTGTGTGTGTGTAGGTGTGTATTTGCGTGTGTGTGTGTGTGTGTGTGTGTGTGTGTAAATATAATAAATAGCCACCTGTGGGGAATTTTAGCTCAGGTCAAAAACCTACAGGTTTTGTGCTAATTTGTGTTTTTTAGACTCAGCATATTTTAATCCCTGGAACCACGGAGGATTTAAACCTCCGTGTAGGGAAATAAAACATTTATTTTACGAGCCACTGAGTTCCTTGTTTTCCTTGAAGGTTTACCAACAGGAACAATATAAATCAGTACTGCTTAATGGGAAAATTTTAATTTTCACCAAGTTTATGAGCAGTTGTTTGTATCCTTGGAAGTGACTTATTTAAATAAAACATGAAGAAAATATAATTTAACAGTTTAAATGGATAAATAAAAGAAAGAGATGCTGTCATAGGAGGAGCTCTGCACACAATCTTTATGCTGACAGTCAGACAGTAAGTAATTGATTCACAGAGGACTGTGCTGTGTAATATTATCTCTGTAGTACTCACTGGGTTTGAGCAGAGGCTGAAGAAATGAATCATGTTTAACCTTACGCTTGCACACCCAATCAATAACAACAGTTTCACTTTTCTGTTTTTAATGATGCTTCCGTTCATTAATTTGTCAGAAAGTCTTCATTCTGGGATCAAAGGTTGTTTCTACAGGATAACAGATGTTTGCTTTGAGGTCTCTGGACCATAGGAGGCAAATGCACAAGGCCCAAGGGGGATTGTGTGTCCTGGTTGTGGAGTCATCTTTTGTAAATGTGCTGAAATGTCTTCCTCTTCCACTAGCTGTAAATGCAGGAGAGCAGGCGTGCTGCACCAAATGGAAGAAAGGAAAAGCAGTAAGGACAAAATTAACGATTTTTGTTAGGAGTAAGAACGGAAACATTAGTTTGAGCTAAAGAGTTATGTGGAAAAAATGTTGTATCTTGACTAGTAGCTAGATTGTGTATGTTTTGATCACTGTAACTACAAAGATTTGAGAGTTAACAGTGGTTATGCAAGACAGCACTGCACTTGTATGATCGCACTGACAATGGAAACATACGGATTTTTCAGGTTAGTGTCTAACCCAGGGGTGGGCAATCTCAGTCCACGAGGGCCGGTGTCCCTGCAGGTTTTAGATGTGTCCTCAAACCAACACAGCTGATTTCAATGGCTAAATTAGCTCCTCAACATGTCCTGAAGTTCTCCAGAGGCCTGGTAACGAACTAATCATGTGATTCAGGTGTGTTGACCCAAAGTGAGATCTAAAACCTGCAGGGACACCGGCCCTCGTGGACTAAGATTGCCCACCCCTGGTCTAACCAGTTTACCAAAAAGGTTAAGCCAATTAGTACTACAGACAAATTACAAGCGAGGCTACTGAAAATAGAAATGCACGCTAAAACATTACATCTGAGGATTTTCTAATCTGACACCTTCATCAATTTAAAAAAAAGCTGTGTCTCAAAATGTCCATACTTACACGTTTTTGAGTGGGTAATGACATCTCCACTATCAAGTGCAGTTACATGACGTTCTCTGTGAGCACCTAGATAGTTTAGTTTAGTTTATTACGATCGCCATTAGCTGCAGTCAGAAGGTCGTGTGGAGCACTGCTTCTCACTCAGTGGTCACTATCTTGCACTATGTAGCGATCAGTTGCCATTGCTAGCTCTCTTGGATTTTGGTTGTCTATAGGTTCAAGTCATTTCCTGTTTTATTTTGCAATGCTTTGTACTTTCACTTCCTGTTACTGTTGGTTTTCCTTGCTTTTTGCCTAGTTTGTCGCACCTGTTTGCAATTACCCAGTCATTTATTTTACTGTTGTCTGCAAATAGCACTGCTTATTGTCATCTTATTTGTATGGTGGTGTATCTGTATTTCACACAGTACTTCACAATCCATTTAAGCTGTACACTTTTGATACAACAGCTAGTCTCTGACATTGGTTAGAGCAATTCAGTTCACACCAAATGAGGCTAGTAGCAGCAGATACCAACAACATACTAATATCATTAATACCATCTTTGCAGACATGTAACATCCCTGATCCAAACTGACAGAGATATTCAGCTGATATCTAACTATCCGTATTTTAAAACAAATAGCATCCAACCATTTTTGCTCCACTGCCTTTACTGTGTTTAGCAGCAATATCTATGAACTTATTTCACACACTGATTATTATCCTGCAAAGTACACGAACAACTGCATGCTCCAAGTGCATACAAGTATATGCACTGACATATTTCATGGTTTCAGCATCTGACACTTGAAAGTTTGGAAAATAATGACAAATGACAATTACAGTTAGTTTCATCAGCTACAAGAAAAGTCCTGCATCTTTACAGTGTTTTTATAGTTGGTGTATTAGGTAAATTAACTTGCAATCAGTTTTCATTTAACATTAACCAGTACACCACAGCTAAAGCCACACTGTAAAGCTAAACCTAAAACAACAGAAACTAATGTGATCTGCAGAACTTTTATGGAGCCTGATAATGAGTAGAAAGATGCGTGCTGAGAAGAGCTTCCTGTCCTCCTCTGCATTTGGATGATCGTATGGCCACCAGCGCAAGAGACATACTGTAGCACTACAACCTGTTATGAAGGGCACCGGATGCAAAGCTCAGGTTTAGTGTCACCCTCAGGCCACAGAGTGCTGAGTCAGTCGCCAGTGACAAGGTCTCTTCGCCCTGCTTTCACCCTGACAGCTGAATTATTCATTAAAGGAAAGGAAAACACAGGGGACCCTGCTAATTTCTCAATGGAATTGTTGGCCGTCCTCACAGTAGGCTGTCCAATGAAAAGACGAGCTCTCAGGGCCAGTTCAAAATGATCTGTGACTATTTTACTCAATATATTTATGAAATGGACATCGCCGGCTATCCACACAATTAAAAGTGCTCTCAGTGACTCATTGACTTGTGGCAGAGCGGATGGATCTTGTGTTTGCTGAACTGATATGGCATTAGCTGCTTTCAAGGACACTGAATGGTGACGTGTGGGAGTCTGAACCAGCCCCTCGCAGATTTATTGAGTGCACTCACACCATGGGATACATCCAGCATCGGCTCCATTTTTTTTAAAGGTTGGGGACTTTGCCAGTTGTCGTCATCCAAGAGAGTGTGTCTATGTTGGTGTCCTTTCATAACTGGCGGTGAGCCACTGAGGCACGCAGAGGTTAACTTAGCATATGACATTCTCCCCAGCACTGAATCCCTATAATGAACAAAATCACATTAAAGTGGGAGCGTACAGAGAGGGGGCACCAGTATACATACGACAAATTACTGTTTTTCCATCTCTAACTATTCCACTTACACAGCAGCAGTGTAGGCAAAAGAAGGATCAATAATCTGCATGATATAATGAAGTAAATCATTAAACCCTCATTATTTGCAACAAAATGAGTAACACGTCCTTTGATACCAGTTAAAAGGCAATAATTTTATACACAATATGTTATATTTAATCAAATCTTACATTTTGCTTTGTCACAGCAGAGAGATAAAAGTGGGAAACCATACAGATCAAGGCAACAGCACAACACATGCTTCCTTTCTGGTATCAATCAATTATTCATAATTTTCTTATATATTATGTACATTAAATATGAACAGACCCAACCCAGAGCAACCCTGGATCAGGTTATGTATCTGAAAGGTTCGATATTTGCAAGGTCAGTGGTATCAAAAATCATGTTCCTGTGAGCTCTTTGGAGGCCGATGTTATTCAGTGTAATGCCTCTCAGAGTCACCCAGTAAAGAGAAGCTTTCAGGTCAGCGGTTTGCACATGGTGTGATTTCATATAGTCAGATGTGCAGTTGCACATGCACTTAATCAGAAGAGTTTAACATGTGCAGAAGAGATGAATATGTCCTGCATTCATCTTCCTCAAAAGCTACCTCGTCTCCTTCACGTGTCTGATCAGCTTCCAAAGATGGATATCTATGTATCTATAGATCTATATCTATGTTATTTTGTGCGCTTTATACCAAGAGTTTGCATTTAAAAAAATAAAATAAAAACTGTTCTGCAGATGCCCAGCTCAGCTTCAATGCTGCAATGCTTTTGGAAAAACCAGACACATACGTCCACATATATTAACATCAAGTAAGGTGGAGCAGTGTGAATGTAAAGAACGAAACCAGGCTGAATTGTTTATACAATGTAACTTTCTTTTGAAGGTTTAATCCCCCCTCTGAAAACCTGTTAAAATTTCTGTTTATTCTCATTCTTATTAGATGGAGCATTTTTATTCTGCGTTTATTTTTAATATCAGTCAATACCGAATATCAGAATCCATGCAGACTTTTAGCTTGTGTATTAATATTTATATTTTTATATTAATTTTTTTTTAAATTAAACATTACTCCAAATGGCACTATAACACTTTCTAACGCTTTGGGTATTTTTAAATACTTTTTAAAATACAGTTTTAACAATGAAAACACTGGTGTGGGTGTTGCAAGGGAACTGGGATTCTTCAAATGTTGATGACCGAAGATGTGTTTACTCCAAACATGTCTGAGGTTACTTTCATAAATACAGCTTCTATGGAAAGGCTGCTTGCTTCCAATGCACATCCAAAATCTGGAAACACATAGTGCCACAGGTGAAATTTTTATGTTGGTAAAGTGTCTGTTTTGAGAATAGCGGCTTATCTTGGTAAATCTAATTTTTGTGGTATTTAAACCATTGTTGAGGTGTGGATGTTATATTCTTTATCACCAAACATTATGATTGTTTAGCTGACTCAAACCAAGGACCTTTTGCACTGCTGTATCACAGTATAACGTCAAGTGTGGATGAATGAAATACAGATCATACATTTTTTCCATGTCAACTTCCTGGACTGCAAAAAAGATGTTACAAGTGCCATGGGATGCAAGAGCCCTGGCCTCAGAGAGATGCTCAGTGGGATTTCCAGAGTGGATATGAGTTGAAAACTCCTGCAGAGTTGTAAAATATAAGTTATGGGTGCTTGTTTTACCTTTCTAATATAGAAAACAACCATTCAAAATGTCACATATTTAAGGATAGCACAACTTTCTGTCATGATCATTTGTTCTGCTCCACTGCTTTCCTCACTGAATTTCAACTAAGTAAGGCACTCTGTGTAAAACACATACAGGTGTATTTAATGCTAAAGACATTCAGTGCCACCATCAAAAAGCTTTTCTAATGTTTTCAGAGAAGATATGGCGTTCACAAACAGTCATTTCATGCAAACTCAGCAGGAAATAAAAATCTGTTGTTAAAGCATGTTGAAAAGACTGAATCTTTTTGTCCTTTTTACCTCAGTTTTTTCTTCTATACTTCATGTATATCTTTACATCTGGTTATCGGGAAGATAAAAGCCTCAATATGCTAATTTTATTAGAATGTACAGATCTAAGTGCTTCCCCCTGGCTCTGCTTACACTAATTACACAGCGAGCATCTTGCCATGTATAGGCTTGTCACCCATTTCCACTTTAAATATCAGTTTCACGACCACAGAGAGAGTAAAAGAAATATACCTCTGAGAGCAAAGGTTCCAACAGAACCAAAACCACAAATCACATATTTTCTATAACCTCCTCCTCCAGAAACATGCATGCACACAGATAGATGCCGACCTGCACGCAGGCACTTGCAGCCACACATCCTCACAGCAACAGATGGACGGCCTTGAGGCAGAGCCTGGGAGACTTGTGTGAGGGGTAGAGCTGCCAATTGATTGCTAAGATCAGGTGCGCGTCTACACAAAGGCACCTCCTGCTCTTTTCAAGTATCAGGGTTTGCTAGCCTCAGGACAAATGGAGACACAAAACAACAGTGGCATCTGTGGCAGGTAATGATCCCCCTCACCAAAAATCTGGATAATGACATACCTCGACCATTTGTTGCAGTTAAAATCACTGTTGCTCATTCTGAACTCCACGTGTGTCCTCCAGCAACATGTGCCAGAGCTGTGAGAGCGGCTTGGTCGAGTTGCAGCCATACATCAGCAGTCAGCCAGTGCTGGAGCGGCGCCAGAGAGAGCAGAGCCGGATGAAATGATTTCAGCTTTTATCTGCTGCTGATCCAACCTGCATGCATAAATTGGGCTGCACACACTGCATAAGGTCAAAGGTGGATTAGAGCACACTGCATCAGCTAATGACCATATTACTGTTCTCGCAGTTGGTTGTGCACATTTTCTGTTGTGCTTCCCATAACCCCACAACATAGTTATATTGTTTTGTTCTGCAAAAGGTCACCACTTACTTTAAATTTCAAAGAGTAAATGCATTTTCATCCCCTCTAAATATGGATTTTTGCACAGATACCCCCAGTTTGAACTGACCTAGAGGAAATAAACTCAAACAGGCTTTTGAGTTAAAACAGTTTTTTGACTCAGATTAACTTAGATGACAAAGCAGAGTTAAGTTATAGGAAAATTTGGCATCTACATGTCATTAGGGGAAAGTTAGAAAAATTAGCTATTAAAACAAACTGTCCGTTTATTCTGTACAGCTGGGCAGTTTAACATAGAAGTCTATGGGGCTTGACCCACTTTATTAGGAGTAGATTATCAGTTAATTCACTGTCAATGAACAACCTGTTTTAGCTCCCATCCTCGCCGTTCAAACAAGCTTTCATGTGATTGGTGTAAACAGCAGGTGGGAGGGATTTATGTGCTCAGAGTCAGAGCTGTGTGCCTCAAATGACCATATTATGGATGCTGGTGCTCTGAGCTGAAGTTAAATATATATATATATAAAACTTTTTACAGTTTTTACAGCAGTCTGAATGCCGTTTGACTCACAGAGGTGAGTTGTACATGCATTGACCTTATCTATAATATTTTAAACAGTGTATATTAAACAGAAAATGAGGACGAGTATAATATGTCCAGTTTAATTTCTCATTGGAAAAGTTGCATATTCTTTACATCAGACTAAATAAATTCACAAATACTAGTTCCAGCAGTTAAGAACTCTTCAGATATTAAAATCAAGTCTCTCCAGCACTTAAATGACTCTGCTTGAGCGCACCAACACATTAGATATGAGCTGTTAAACTATAAATATCAGATGTTTTTGCACAAAATATTTTTGGCTCGTTTGAAGATAGCGTATCTGTACTTGAATGTACCTGAACAATGTGTAAAAGGAACAAGAATTGCAAGATTGGCTCAAATAAAGTGAGCTGAGCCTTTGAGAATTGTGATTTTCATTTGATGTTTGTGCCAAAGTAAATAAGAACAACTGTGCAGGAGTTATTTTAGCTGCAGAATCTGGCTGAAACAGGCAAATGGCTCGATAACAATCACACTGTTCCCAGATAACAATGCACATGCCAAACAACAACGCACATGCTGAATGACCAATCTCCACCTGACTGTGAGTGATCCCATGTCATGTTTCCCCACAGTGCCACTGTGGCACGGCTGGGATGAGCTCGCTGCTACCCCTGGATTCAAACATCAACCAACAGGGTCTCCCCTTGATCCCTTCTCCTCTGCTTTTGCTTAGTAAACACGATAATAGCAGTGCTGTGTTCATGTGGGCTCCGTGTTAACACTGTGGCTGTCAAAGGCCATCATGCCCCTTCAAAGGATGATGGCTCTCTAAAGTGGGCTCTCTCGGTAGCAGCCATTTTCCACTTGACTGGCCCCACACACGAAGGGGGACTGGTAGCCCCTAGCAGCTGGGCTCGACTGGTCACTGGGGGTGGGGAGAAGGAGATGAATGGGTTGGATGTAAGGGGAGGGAGCTAATGGTAAGAAGAGGATGGTGTCTATATGCATCAAGAGGTGTTTTTAGTATTTTTGTCCCAAAATATACCCCTTACTTTACCCTCCAAAACACTCCTGAAAATGTGCTTACAACCCAGGTGTGTTTATGCACGTAGGATGACCTGCTCATTGTCAATTTCCATCAAATATCTGACTTACATTTGCAGTCACTGGCACTGGGATAAAGTGCTATTTTGCATGTCAGCTGAAATATTTTGTTGCTCGGCAAAAACCTGGCATATCGCTTGCACTCCTTAATGAGAAACAGACTGCCAGTATCTCATCAGGAACCGGGAACCAGAGCCCATTGAGATGTTATGATATGAATGATAATTCAGCGAGTGTGTTTGCTCGGCTATATGGGCTTTGTGTCAACACTCTGGGTCCAGCCAGGTCTCGCTCGGGACACAGAGAGCAGGATGCATTTTCATAAATCATTTCTTGACACCAAATCAAGGTTATGTGGTTGGCAGACTGTAGCCTGTAAATTGCCTTTGCATTGTCAATGCAAAGGCCCTCCGCTGGGATTTAAGTAGTTCACTAGCTATTTATGGCTGGAAAATTAAGATGACCTTTTCCCAAAATGTGATGATGGTGCTTTCAATACAAACTAATGCACAGAAGAGAAATGCCTTATCATATATGGGAAGTGTAAACCATTCATTTAAAAGCCGCATACACAGAGAATAGCCTGCTTTTGTTACTCATGCATGATGCACTGGCTCTGTACTACCCACAGTGTAGAGGTAATAATTAGCTCACTACAGCAGGGTAACAAGTTTGCACCCCCGTCCTGCTGTGCAGCACTGTAATTGGTCCCCTCATGTGGCACCGTCGGGCCCCAGAACAAAGGGTTCCCAGAGGGGGAATCTATGCTGACCTATGCTGAACCTTCCACAACAATGACAGGCAGGAAGCATTTACATATGCTGACAGACTTGTCTCTTCCTAGGGTGGAGTGCTAGGCACTTCATTAAAGCAACATCAATACCTGCTGATAGAAAACGAGGAGTGGGCCCATGCGCATCACTGTCTGCTCTGAGACACTATAGTGAAATGACATAGGGCTGTCACATCCAATTTCAAATAAATGGACAGCATTTATTAAACAGAGTGTGTGTGGAAATTGATGGGGGAGAAGCTGTGAGTTGCTGTCAGAGCCGTGCTTGTCTGCATGCATCAGCAATTGGTTTGCCCACAAGCTGTTCACCTAAACGTCAGCTGCCAAAATCTGTCAGCCCCCGGGTGCACCCGAGCAAATTTCCACACTTTCTGAGCATTATTTTTGTTATTTTTGACCTAAAAAAGCAGTTTACGCTCTTTTTCTGCGGCCGTGCTTCTGCGTCGTGTTTCGTCACAGAAGCCTAACGCGCTTTTCAGTGAATGCTGAAGAGAAGCGCGTGCAAAGTCAGATACAGGTGACATATCTGTCGATTCAGCAGCCACGCTGCAAGAGTGCAGGTGGTTCCATCCATTCATTGCATCATGCTGCTGTGAATTCATTCTCTTATCCCGTTAAAGGAAGGGTAAATCCTCCTTCCATTTGACACGCTGCTCATTTAGTTGAGAGGCACAGTGGCTGGCTGGAGGGAGGAGAGCCAAGGGGGTGCTGTGGTCGTGGTAGCGGTGGTGTCGAGGAGGAGGGGGACTCTTTGGGAGGTGTCGACCTGAGCAGATGGACTTCTCAGTTGCGTAGTAAGTGGAGTCTTCACACGGCAGAGACTGCAGGATCTCACAGGACCGGGACACAGCATCCAGGTGGCCACAGCCCCTCCTGACCAGCTGGAGGAGCGATGGGACCATCTGACACTCGGAGGAAAATGATACACTTCTCTTTGCTGCTTTGTTTTGTCTTGACACAAAAGCCCAGAGCCAATCAGGGAATTTAGCTAATGAAGCGTAGAGAAAATCCTCTTGATTGCATACAAGCATTCAAGGTCACATTAGCAATGAGAGAACAGCGTTTGCACAGTCTTCAGGTGTACACTTCTACTTTGTAGTCATGCTCAGATTTTTTATTTCAAGACAAAAACAATAAATCTCATGTATTGTTTGACGTGATTAAGATTTCATACAAACCCGTCCTCTAAATCTGCATCAGCAACTGACTGCAGTGATTTCTGCACAGTTTACACGTACTGCAATGTAGATTCAGCAAATCCAAGTGAGAAAGTCCCATCTGTGCTTCTCCTCCACTGATCCTGGGCCCTGGAGGCTATGTAGGGCTAATTGTGGCCCCATTTTCCTTTCCTTATCTTTTTGTTTTTACTCAGTGTCGGGGTCAGGGAAGCTCCCAAGTGACCAGCGGCAGGAGCAACAGCCATCGGCCCCTGCTGAGCATCAGTAATTAGAGCCCTCCTCCACCGCCCTGGCTTTTCCCCCCAGACCCAGGCCAGGGAACCTCTCGCTTTCCTTCTGAAGGGCATGGGGGGCAGAGAGGAGGAACAGCTGCTGATGGGAAACCACTCTGCGGTTCCCATCGATGACCAGCATCCGTCCATACTCCTCAGAGGATTTGCACCAGCATCTTTAGGATAGGAATGATGGGATCATTCTATGTCTGCTTTCTCATGGCTGCTAATCTTGCCTCTAAACACTAGTTGATGTTTATCAATGAAAGGGCATCGCTGTACATGAAAGGCAGCTTTGCACGACTCACACATTCATCATATGTATAATAGCAAGGGGACAATAAAATTTGCTAGACCTCTATTGAAAATATCCTTTGTGATGGTAATATTTTTTCCTTTAATTAAAAATAACAGTGTTGGACTAACCACCTCCCTCAAATTCTCCCCATAACATGCGTAAATTGAGTCCTTGGATCCAGAAGGATATCTGGGCCTGGATTAGTGGATTAGTGATATTTTTAAAGACATTGCCGAATTCCTCTCATTTTAGTTTGGTATATTTGTGAGATGGTGCAAAATGACAAATTTTGCCCTATATCACAATGATTTTTTAAAATCCCTGAAAAAATTCCTGGACTAAGATATGGATCCAGGGTTAGTTAGACAAGTTAGTCAAGCCATGCACAACAATCCCGACTAACACCCTGAACCAATTAACTGATACTTGTTCATTTTTAGGGGTGCAAATTATTTCAGTAGTGGAGATAGCACCAACATATCATTGCAAAAACACCCACCACCAGTGGATCACTTCAATTGAAAATCCTACTTAATACCTAAATTAAAAATAGCCTCAGTGACTCATATATTATTATGTATCATAATACTGATGCAACAGTGTGTAAGCAGTGTTTTTCTGTTTTAGAAAGTGGATCCAAGTGATCTTATCTTATTAAATGTTTAGATACATTAGATCCTACCCTGCTGTAGAGGTCAGGCCCTGCTGCTGGGGAAGAACATAAATATGAGGGAAAGTAAGATAATTAACTAGAGAGGAAGGAAGGAAGTGATTCTGCAACACAAATATGTATTCAGCTTTAAACATTTTGTTCTGTTATCTAAATAAAACCATCTGAAAAGCTATGAGGGGAAGCCATTTGACTTTGAGCTGACCTTACTCACGATAAAGTGTTTTTCAACAGGTGGGTGGAAATCATGGTTCAGTCATTCGTCATATTTTGAATGCTAGTCACGTGTTTATACTTTCACATGTCTATTGGTAACTTGTAAGTAAATGTAATAGAATAAAAAGTACGGTATTTTTCTCTCATGTCGTTTAGTGCAAGTCTAAAGTAGGATAAAATGAAAATATGTAAATATTAGTGCCCAAAATAACCACAACTGTTTCATATTTTCTGCAAGACTTCCATTGTTTACAATGACCAGAACTGCATTGGTCCTGGCCAGAACAGCCTGCTGATTATTTCAAGCTGTCACTAGTAGTGTGGTTCTATAAATAGACGTCCATGTCCTGTCAGTGTGTCCATCATCTCCACAGATAATAAAATGCATCAACCACCTGTTTTTATGAGATTTTCATTTTATACATGGGTGATTTAAAAAGCAAAACATCCCGCATAATAGCTGCATAAATATGAGCTTTCAATCTGTTTAACCCCTTTTATTGTTTCGAGCACCCAGTAAACTGTATTTCACGTCGAAGGATTTGTGGTCACTCGGTGTCTGCAGATTGTGAACCGACATGTCTTAAAAGAATGCTTGTGCCATCTAGTGGCCAAATATTGTAACAAGTGTAAGTCCAAACGTGTTTTAATAAACACAACATTGCAAAGTAAATATCATTTGAGCAACAAAAAAAAATGCTAAATTTAAACCAGTCGTATGTCTGGAAAAAGGTAGAAGCTGAATTCACCTCTGAAGCTCATTGACAAGCACGTCGGTTTTACCAGCTCAAAGAAAAAATGTAAAAATGACATGTTGTGATGTTTTGAAGAATTAGAGTCATGTGAGGGGAAAAATAAGTTTTCGCAGGACTCCCTGAAGGGCTAAGCACACCTTTACTGCTACCCCAGGAATTAAGATGATGTGAAGCAGCCAGGTGCTGCTAATCAAATGCAGCAAGTGTGACCACCTCTATAAAAGCTAACGTTTGGGCAGTTTGCTGGTCTGGAGCATTCAGGTGTGTGTTAGCACAATGCCACTATCTTCCCAGCAAGGGATGTCCTAGTAAATTTACCCCAAGGTCAGACGGCAATGCCCAACGACTGCAAAAACCTCAAGAGCTACATCTCAGACCTTACAGGCCTCAGTTAGTATGTTAAATGTTAACGTTCATGACGATAAAAAATTAGAAAACGACTGAACAAGTATGGCCAGTTTGGAAGGCTGCCAAGAAGAAAGTCTCTTGTCTCTAAAATGAACATGGCAGCACAGCTTAAGGTTGCCAAGTTGCAATAAATCACAAGACTTCTGAAACAATGTCTTTTGGTCAGACAAGATCATAGTGAAGATGGTTAGCCACAGTGCACAGCGCCACATTTGACGGAAATCACATTTACCACATAAGCACAAACACCTCATTCCAGCTGTCAGCACGGTGGTGGAGGGGTGATTATATGGGTTTGTTTTGAGGCCACAGGACTTAGGAACCTTGCACTCACTGAGTCAACCAGGAATTCCTCTGTACACCAAAATATTCTAGAGCCAAATGCAAAGCCACCTGGCCGACAGTTAAAGTTTGTCCAAAAATGGGTCGTGCAACAGGACAATGATCCCAAGCACAGCAGCAAATCTACAAGAGTAGAAGAAAGAATGAAAGAATCATGGTGTTGCAATGACCCAGTCAAAGTCCAGACTTCAACCTGATTGAAATACTGTGTATTTATGAGCTGTGCATAAATGAATGCCTGCAAACCTCAATGAACTAAAGCAAGGCAGTAAAGGAGAGTGGGCCACAGCGGTGTGAGAGAGCAATAAAGTCATATAGAAAACAATAACTTCAAGTTATTGCAGCTAAAGGTGGTCATACAAACAACTGAATCATAGAGTGTATTTTGTTTTTCACAGGACTGCATAACCACTTGTGTGTTAATTTGTGCCTTGATTAAAAACAAGATGCAGCATGTTTGTTAGTGAGGGAGTGACATGCCAGAAACAGTTCTGGCTTCACTTTTTGTTTATAGTCATGAGAGCGCCTTTCATCTACATCTCTTGCAAAAAAAGATTAAATTAATCTAACAAAGTCTGCAGCTCGTCATCAGTCATAGAGGGCACTCGGTGTTGCAGAAGTCTCCTGACTTGAAGAACTGGTAAATGTTAACCAGCGGGAACATAATGACGGAGCCCACTAGTGAACCCATCTGTGTCGCAGCTCCACACCAGACCAAAGCGTTGTGGCTCCGGTCTCTCAGGATGACACCCACCATGACTTTGACATAAGACAATGTCCCAGTAAAGAAGAGCCATGAGAGCACCTGGTGAGAGTAAAACAAGAACACAGACTCAGCAGCTCATTTGGATGTTAATCATTATTTTAACAGTGTTTGTGACTAAAAAATAGACTCTGATTTCACACTGAGTAATGATGTTGCCTCATCATAAGTTATGAGTGAGCAGAGTTCAACGCTCAGGATGTTTATGAAGGAGGTTTTGTACTTTTGTACAAAGAACATGCTTGCGTTTCACTCACAATTATCGCCTCTCCCACTGCAGACCCATGAAGCAAGGGACAGGGACTCATAGCTGCCATGGCCATGTTATAGCTGCCAAATCCTGTCCCCACCACCGCCAGAAGGCCGAGAAAGACCAGCGACCTGGGCGCAAAAGACGTCTGTTATCAGCAGCAGTTAGTTAATTTCTCTGAATCCAAAGGCAACTTGTCTTTCAAGTGAATAATTCAATGGACCTTGTGCCCAAGCAAATATTTGAGTGACAGTGGGGGAAAAAACTTGTTAATAACAATCAGGTACCTGTAAATACACTAAAGTAGAGTTTGCTTGCTGTATGGTAAACACTTCTTTTCCAAAGAGCTTACAAAAATCATGATGGGGATAAAATCTACACTCCTCTGTAGAAAATGTAAGATTTGGGGAATCCAAATTAGATGAAAAAAGTGTCTTTGTCTTCAATGCTAAGGTGCTGTAGTATCATACCCAGTAAACATGCTTAATCAGCCTTTTGTAACTGTAATCGTCACAACAACCTTTATGCTCTTAGATGTGACTAAAGATTGAGACTACAATAAGGAAAGTGTTTACTGACGTCATAGATTAGAGGAGCAGTAGGTTCATTTTACAATCTGACCTACTTTTTGCAGGTGCTGTGGTAAGCACTGCTGCCTCACAGTGAGACGCTCCTGGGTTTGAGTCTGCCAGCCAGCTTTCTTTCTTTGTGGAGTTTGCATGTTCCCCCCAGCTCTGCGTGGGTACTTCTTCCCATAATCCAAAAACATGTGCGTGCATGTTAGGCTAACTTTTGATTGTAAATTGGGTGTGAATGAGCATGAATGGTCATCTGTCTCTCTGTGACAACCCTGCAAATGACTGGCAAACTGTCCAGGGTGTACCCTGCTTCTACCCCTATGACAACTGGGATAGGCTTTGCTCTTCCCAGGACCCTAAATTAGATGGCCATTCTTCAGTGTCCATTATATACTTTCCAGTGTCTATTGCAGATCAAGCTGTGGACCCATAACCTGCAGGCCAGGGGACCAGCGTTTATGAGTTATGAGTTATGTTCAGTAAATGCATCTGTAAACTATTTACCAACATAGCAAATTGATTCACGTGTTTTTGATTTGGTACAGATTTTACCCTGAACAGAGGAAGTCAAAACTGCTTCGGTGTTCATCGGGACACTTCACTTTTCGTTTCATACAGACTTACAATAATAAAACATTATTACCTGTTTTGGATGAACATTGCAAGAGTACAGGCCACTGGGTTGGCCACTGATGCCAGAGCTGCAGAGAGGTGATAGGCCAGGTTCCCGTATGGCATACAGGAGTATGTTTGCACAGAGGGAAGCAGGCCGTTGGTTGCAGAATTAACCCACACCACCAGAAAGTAAATGAAGGTCAGCTGGTACACGGAAGGTTTTGCCACCAGATGTCTGCCCTGGGCAACCGCCTCACCATTGTTTTTTACGCTTCCTCCATCAAGATCAGCCCCTGAGTTATACAGATAGGAGCTGACAGACACTACTGTATCCTGCACAAGGTTCTCAGTGGACAGCTCGTATGTCCGAGGGAGTCTGTTCAGTGCAACAAAAGCAGCCAGGCTTATGCACATCATGGCTGCTAGGATGAAGAAAAACACCTCGGTGGAGAAGTTTGGGGGAAGATACTCCGTATGTAATGATCCTGTGTGGTTTCCTGCAGTCTCAGAAGAGTTGACGCATTTGGCCATACCCACACCCTGAGCTAGAGCAACTACACCAGGAATGAAACCACTTAGCCCCTCTCCAATATAATAAGTGGTAATATATTTTGCTGGAAGCTGCATCATAAAAGGTAAGAAGGTAACTGAAGAAGTGCAGTCCACCAGAGAAAGGAAGAAAGTTATGATAAAGAAGGCTGTGCTACGTGATGCCCCTATAAAAATCGTGGTCCTGTCCCAGAAGAAGGCAAGCAGGATGCAGGACAGGACACCGATGGAGAGGATGGAGTAAATGACAATATACTCTTTAAGACACCCTGGGTACAGTTTGTGCATCAGGGTGACCAGCAGAGGTCCCACGTTAGCAAACTGGATAATTACTGTGAGGTAGGAGGGTAGATCCCAGCCTTCAGGGAGTGTGTTGACAATGAGCGGCAGCTCCACCCACAGTCCGTTCACAGCCACCCAGGAGCCAATGCCAAAGGCGCAGGCCAGAAAGTGGACGAGCAGAGCCATACTGCAGGTGGATCAGTGTGAAAAAGTCTGTGGAAATAAATTAATAAGGATGCATCAGTATGTAAGAAAAGTGCTGTGTAATGCTGTTGTGTCTGGGTGTTCCCAAACTCAGAGTAAATACCAGGGGTCTCAAACTCGCGGCCTGTATATTGATGTGAAGAAATATAATGCAGTTTGGCCCTTGAAGTTACTTTTTTTTGTTAGGAAGGATTTGTTTGTTGTTGAGTGCAATGTTAATAATAAAATTATTTAATATGAAGGCAATATGAGCAGAGAGTACAAACATGTTGAGGGATTGACTGTGCTAGTTCAGTGAGAGTTATTTGTAAACAATTTTCACTAGCAGTCAAAAACTAATGTGTCCACTTATGTCTGCATTTTTATTTTGTTAAACACGAACAAAATTATAGCAGAAGTGCTGCCACGTGTCTGAGCAGAAAGAGAGTACCAATGTGTTTATTTGGTAGTTCAATGAAGGGCTTGAGTTAGTTAAGTATGAGGAAAAAAATCCATTCACATTTGTTGTTCTGTCTTGTTATACAATATTTGACATTTTAAAAAACAAAGAGAAAAAACACTAAATTTTCTGAAATATTTGTGGGTGTTTTCTTGTTTGTTTGTTGTTTGTACTACCGGTACTTTAATAATAATAATAATAATAATAATAATAATAATAGTCGGCATTCTTTTGAAACAAAAGAAATTCTTTTCAAAAAAAATTATAACTACTCCCTTCTGGTTTTATGCCTCTGCCAGCAAGGGAAGTTGAGGTCTAAACTTGACCTTTGACCTTTTACATATAAAATGCCATCACAGTCTAAGAGCTATGGCCAAAAACATGTTTTGTGAGGTCACAGCGACCTTGATCATTGACCACTAACATCTGATAAGCTCATTCTTAAGTTAAGATAAATGTCATGTGAAGAAATTCATTCAAGTTCTTCGAGATATTGAGTTCATGATAACGGTACCAACAGACAGAGATCTCAAACAGAAACCTGTTCCTTTGTACAGCAACTGCTGGCAATATAAGTAAACTAGAAGCTAAGTAATGTGACAAGCAGTACCTGTGGTCCCGCTGTCTACCACACTGTCAGTCATGCTTTCCTCACCTGTATAGACTTTCATGCCTGAGATGTCTTTTATTGTTGTAGCCAGTAAAGCTGAAGCAACTCATCGTTACTTTGTAGTTAATTTGCTGAAATGGATCGTATTTTATATTTCTGATGCTATATTTTGTTTCTTTATTTCTTCTCATAACATAATAAATGTAGACTCATGTTACAAATGTAAATCAGCATAAAACAGAAATACTTTTATCCCACTGATACCTGCGATACAGTGTAGTGGTAGTTAGTCATTACCCAAAATAAATAACAACCTTTTCAGCATTAAGAAGGGTTCACACCTGCAGTGGCTGGTACAATTTTCACATTACTTTCAGACATTGTCGAGGAATTCAACAAACCATATCGTTAGCTTCATAGCATAATTGCCTAAGTCATTTGACTAAGTCAATGACTTAGGCACTTATGCTATGAAGCTAACGATATGTGCCTGCCCATCTCTTCCTCTTCACATTTTCACTCTGTCTTTGTGCATGCGTGTGGCTTTCAAACTGATCTCATGATGAAATAAGTCAGAAGGCAGTCTTGTGATAAACAGAATTTGAAGAAGCTGACACTGAGGTTGCTGACAAACACAGTCTTATACTGTACTTTAAGTGGTGTGGTCAGTTGAGATAATGAGGTTAAAAGAAAAACAGAAATTACAGTGTTTGCACGCACTCAGTACTGAGCTCTCGAGTAAATGCACTTCCTTTTAGATACAAAAATGTACTTACAAGTTGTTTTAATCCTCGGAGGCGCTGAATAGGACTTGCTGTCATCTTACAAAAAGATTACTGACTGGTCTTGCATAAGCACATGCTGGTGGGACTCGTGTGGCTGCTGTGTAGGTCAGAGTCCACTCCTGCACCAATGATCAGCTCCACCAGATAACAGGGGGTAGTGTCTTCCTTTATTAAGGTCAAGTTAGTCTTTAGCACTTTGAGGAGCTCGCACAGACAGCTAAAAGAATAAGACAATAAAAAAATAAAAGTAATAATTGTTTTTGACTGTTCAAACGCAGCTACAGGGGGGAGTTTAACATCTGAAAGTTAAAGGGAAGATACCAAAGTGCCAAAAAAGAATCACAATTCAGCCTTCAGCATAATTAAAAAGAGACACATAGTTGTATTTTTTAGATTGAGTGAATTTAAACTTCCAGGATTACCTTTATATCTAGAGTGAATGCAAACAAGCCTCCAAAAACCTGCTTAGAAATTACAAGACATTTTTGTTCGATATATTCATGAGGAAGTCTCAAGAAAGAACTCCTAATATCTAATCCGTCTTGTTTTACATGCCAATTTGCCAAAATATAGACAAGCTCAAAAGCAAGGCTCATATTAATTGACAATACCAACCTGTAGCCCAAAGTGAAACACTAGATGAGGTTTATGGGGTCTTATATTTCCAATACCAACTCTACAGAAACATATTTCCCCCCTCAGGGTCACATAACTGTTAAATATCACACTGAACTGATGAAATCGAATTAAGTCAGGTTAGATTAATACTACATTGCCCTCTACTGGTCACAAGTGTCAAATAAATCGGTTTGCCACCGAGCTTTGACAAATCAGTCCTTTGAAAAACACTGGTACCAAATTATTCTGGAAAAGTAGCCACTTCATTGTGTCTATTTGGTATTAAAACATCATGGTCCTCCTGTAAAACAGAGCCAAAATACCTTGTTCTGGTAAACTGAGCTTAACTCACTAATGCTACAGTCACATTAGGGAAAACTGGACTGGAGTCCTGACTGGAGTCTGCAGCATGACCAAACTTTTTATGACTATATAAAATGAGCGTACACACTCAACCTCCAGGTCACCGGTTTTGTTGTTGAAACTGATTGCACTCAGTTGCTGACAGCAGAAAACATTCAATGCAATCACTAATTTTTCCTATTTACAAAAAGGCTGCTTTCCATTTTCACACTACGTGACTGAGCCGTAACACATCACAGTGTCACTAAATCAAATCTGTATTTATTTAGTGACACTATGCAACTGTTTCAGATACTGTCACATGGATCCAGTTTTCATTATAATCAGTAGGTTTTTAATGTTTACAGTGGAAGGGTGGCAGATTAAAATTTATTGTAACCAACTGAGAATCTGGACACATTTATTCATCTATTTTTAAGACATCAAAACTATTAAATAACACATTTCTTGCTGTCCAAACAAAGCAAGAAATATAAATTAAACTGGTGATATTTTTTTAAACATCCAAAATTTTTGATGTTTGCACAATAACTTCAGCTAAATGAAAAGCAATAACAGAAAGTAGTATTGCTAAGGGAAAAACTTGAATCATGTTTGCATTATCTCTGCATTAATTTATTTAAATGTATTAATTTATGGGATTTTTTTTTTTTTTTTTGCCCTCAATACTTAAGAGCAAATTTGTGTTTACTCTGTTTTTATTAATCTGCAGCTGTTTATTTTAAACATGATGATTTTTTGCATGTTTAGTGGTCATCAAATGAGGTTAGAGAGTGAGTATGCAAACATTAGCTGTATAATATACAACTGATCGTGTTGTGCCTGTCAGAGGGTCCAGTTGGATATCTTTACAAAGTGCCAAACTGCAGTAGCTGCTTATTCCTTTTTTAAAAATAAAATGCACTTCTGTTCCTGGTCATGGAGAGATTACAACACAAACAGTAAATGCTGTTTGTGTTGCTTAGCTGCAAGCAGTGCCTGTAGACTCGCTGAAACACATGGTTAAAGTCTTTCTTCAGACATCTCAGGCTGCTCTTCTTGTAAATGTAACACCCACATTTGAAATAAGCGGGCATTCAGAGGGGTGGACAATTTCATATAAAGGCTATCATGCTGGCTTTACTAGCTCAGGCCACTGATGTCACAGAGGTCTGCATGTGGTCCAGGAAATAAAGTGTAGAGCTGAAGATGGCACTACAGATCAGTAGCATCATTCATTTCAAAGTTACATTAATGTCAAGACTAAATTTTATAATAATAAATGACATAATTGTCATGGTTTTTTTTAATTATTTATTAAAAGATAATGTTTTTGAAATATCATTACAGTCTCTCTAATAGTAGAGCTTCCTGATGGAGTAACGGGGAAAAGATGCTGGGATTAACAACGCTAGTAGGAGTCATCCCTTGCTGAACAAGCATGAATATTTATAAAATTAAATTTATTCAGTTGAATCAACCAAAATATATCAATATACTGTGCTGCTGATGGACTGTCTTATTTGGTAAACAGTATCTTTTTGGGAAGTGCTGACATTTCAGCTGGATTGATACAATGATGATAATATTAGCAGTAAGAATAATACTATTCATAATAGAGCACTGTGTTAATTTGCTATGTATAAAGCAAAGTAAAAGATGTAACTAGCTTTACATTTTGTAAGAAAATACAGGATAAAAAGGGTTTAAAAATGATAAAATAACATACAAATCAATCAAGAAAATAAGGCTATAAATAAGGCAACAGAGTCTGTGATAGAAAAGATAAAAAAAGGCATCCTGAGGCTGGTTTTTACAGAAACCTGAAATCAACCATAAACATGGGCAGGACCCTTAAAAGCAGTTAATAAGCATTTGAATTACACACAGGAGGAACTGTGGCCAGGGGCTAAGAGATGACTGATGTGATGACGTGTGCTGGCTCTGTCAAAACTTGTACTGACATACTTATGTTTCACTTCCTGTTAGTGCAAAACAATCAAGTAGGTTGTTTTATAACCGGCTCAGACCTGTTTGGATGCCTGAGAGCACCACCAACACTGACTCATTTGACTTCTCATTACAGAAGAGGATTTCATTAATAATAGCCTAATGATGATGATGTTTCCCTGTGTTTTCCCAGTGTCTCCATGAAACAGCACAAACAGTGTTCCACAACGAGTTCTCATCAAACAAAATTAGGCTTTTAGTTTGCATAGTCTGCCCAGACAAACAGGTGCTTGTTTTTTCTCCTTCTCCTTTCTCACAGCTCATGTGTGTCAGTTCTGCTTTCTGTTTTAATTTTACTCGACACTTAAATCTTTTTAGATCTACTTTTGCTATTTTCATCCCATCTTTAAAACCACAACAGGTTCTCATGCGTGTGGAGTTTTACAGTTTTTGGTAAGCCTAAAAACAGACTGAAGTATCTGTGACTACAGAAAAGCACTCCTCTTGTATCAGCAGCATTTATTTCTATCAGACTTTTCAAAATAAATGCTTTTCAAAGGGCAGTTTTTTTTAACATCACAGGAATCACAAAACTGTATGATACATGCCGTAGCAGATATTAATAAATATAGAGCTTAGTATTTTGGCATTGCCTGATAGTTTTTAAAACCTATAATACTGACTATATATTCACCAGCCACTTGATTAGGTACACCTTTCTCATTATGGGTTGGACCCCCTTTTGCCTGCATAACTGCCTTAATCCTTCGTGGCACAGATTCATCAAGGTCCTGGAAACAATCATCAGACATTTTGGTCCATATTGACTTGAGAGCGTCACACAGCTGCTGCACATTTGTCAGCTGCGCATCTATGACGCAAATCTCCTGTTCCACTACCTCCCAGAGGTGCTCTATTGGACTGACATCTGGTGACTGTGGAGGCTATTTGAGAACAGTAAACTGAATGTTAGGTTAAAGAAACCAGTTTGGCATCATTGGAGATTTTTGAAATGATGTGTTATCCTGCTAGAAGCAGAAGATGGTCACACTGCAGTTATAAAGGGACGAACGTGCTCAGCCGCAGCCTGTGGGGTTTAAATGATGCTCACTTGGTACTAAGGGGCCAAAAGTGGTACAAGAAAATATTCCCGACACTATTACACCAGCAGCCTGAACTGTTGATATAACATCTATGTCCAGTTTAGGGCAGTCTGTGCAAATTGTAGCTTCATTTTATGTTCTTAACTGGCAGGAGTGACACTCGTCTTCAACGTGCGAGTTCAGGGATTTTCTTCTGCACAGCCCAGTTGGTTATTTGAGTTACTGTTTCCTCCTTATCAGCTCAAAGCAGTTTGGCCACTTAAACAAGGTATTTTCTTAAGAGAACTGTAGAAACTGTAGCTCACTGGATATTTTCTTATTTTCAGAACATCCCATTTAATCTGTGGAGATGGTTGTGTGTGAAAATCCCAGTAGTTTCTGAACAGTTTTTTTAATACTCGGATCAGCCCTTCTGACACCAACAAACATTCTGATGTTTTGTGTGAACTTCACCAGGTCACACACATGACCCACATGCTTAAAAGCATTGAGTACTATGTGGTAGATGTATAAAAGGCCAAAAATGTATTTAATATCATACAAAGCTTTTTTTTTTTTTTGTCCCTTTTTGCCTTTTTCAAGCGTGTTTATTTAGTATTTATTTATTTATTGTCATTGTCAAGAACAATGAAATTGCGTTTGGGGCTTCCATACAACCCAAAAAAAAAGAAGAAAATAATAAATACCCCTTAAAACCCAAGTGTACATATTTAACCCAGTGTGACTCCAATGCAATAAGACAATCCTTAGCAATAATGTTCGTAGAAATTCAGACAAAGACCTGAGAAACATGACAAAATACAACAATGCAACCCATTCAATATTATTGTACTGTGAGATATGATATCAGATATGATAGTTATCTATTTAAGAAAGAGGGGGGGGGGGCAGGAGGGGGAAGAGAATAAAGATATGATGCACCAATGCAGACCAGTTCATTGCTATTAAGAAGTTGGATATGGTTATTGTCCGTGAGAGGGGGGCAGAGAGTTCAGGAGCCTCACAGCCTGTGGATACAGGCTGTTGGCCAGTCTGGATGTTCTGGCCTGTATAGACCTGTACCTTCTCCCTGAGGGCAGCAGATGGAAAAGGTGGCGCGCAGGGTGATGTTGGTCCCGCAGGATACTGTGCACCCTCCTCAGACAGCGAGTGGGGAAGATATTACTGATCTCTGGCAGACTTGTTCCAATAATTCTGCCAGCTTCCTTCACCACCCGCTGGAGTGCTTGCTGATCGGCCTTGGTGCAGCTGGGGAACCACACTAGAAATCCATACGTCAGAACGCTGCTGATGGCACAGTTGTAGAAGTTCAACATCAGAGATCTGGGAATGTGTGCGCTCCGCAGTCTCCTCAGGTAGTAGAGGCGCTGTTGGGCCTTCCGTACAACTGAGGTGATATGGTTGCCCCAGGACAGGTCCTCGGTCACAGTTACCCCCAAGAATTTAAAACTGCTCACCCTCTCCACCGCCTCACTGCCAATGAAGAGAGGCAGATGGTTGTTATGACCCCTCTTCCGGAAATCTACAATGATCTCCTTGGTCTTTTTGGTGTTTAAGACCAAGTTATTGTCGTGGCACCATGACTCTAGTTGTTGCACCTCTGTCCTATAGTTTGTCTCATCATTGTTGGATATAAGTCCGAGCACTGTAGTGTCATCTGCAAACTTAACAATGAGATTGGACGCGCAGGAGGAAATACAGTCATGGGTGAAGAGAGTGTATAGCAGAGGGCTCAGAACACACCCCTGAGGGGCACCGGTGTTGACCACAAGGGTGGAAGAGGTGTTCTTACCCACTCTGACACTCTGTCTACGGTTAGTGAGGAAGTCCACAATCCAGTTGCACAGAGAGGAGTTAAGTCCCAGTTGGTGGAGTTTGGGACGGAGTTTGTATGGCCGGATGGTATTAAAAGCCGAGCTGTAGTCTACAAAGAGGAGCCGTGCATAGGTGTTCCTGTGTTCCAAGTGCTTCAGTAATGTGTGCAGCACTGTGGCGATCGCATCCTCGGTTGACCGGTTCTCCCTGTATGCAAACTGGTGCGAGTCCAGGGATGGTGGAAAAGCAGCTCTGATGTGTTTAATGACCAGTTTATCACTTGTAACTAATGCAGAAAGCACACTCTGTAGAAGTAGAGTCAGGTTTTACTTAACTCTAAGACGTGCTAAAATATTCTAAGCTGAGAACAAAAAAAACTCTTGTAAGTTTAACAAAGTGAGAGAACAATGGTGTTTTCGAGGAAGTTATCATTTCCAGTCACACATCTTTAAAGGTGTTAGTGGCTTGATTTTTTTTAGCCTGTAACCAGGCTACAGTCTGTTGTTGTAGAGTCAGCTCAGCCTTTATGCAAACTGACAGCCAGACCACATTTTGGAAATGTTAGAGAAACAAATTTTATGTACTTTGAATCATTTCTCTGGGAATAAATTCTCAGTGGACAGAATCTGTAGCAAATGACGTCAATCCATCCTGGAGCTCAGCAGCTGTGGGGAGCTGTGGTGGCTTTCTGCTTTTTGTTTGTTTGTTTTATTCATTTTGATTATTTTTGGCTTATAGCTCCAGTTAACCAAACACAACCAACATCAGCAGATGGCATGGTACCCCAAATCATCACAGGCTGCAGAAACTTCACACTGGACTTCAAGCACCTCGGATCCTGTAACTCTGCACTCTCCCTCCAGACTTTAGGACCTGATTTTATAAATCAGAAGCATCTGTCCAGTTCATTTTTCTCCGTAGTCCAGGCGAGATGCTTCTGCCATTGTCCCTGGTTCTGGAGTAGTTTTAGATTAGAAATGCGACAGATGTAGTTTCTTTCCTGAAGACATCTGTGCATGGTGGTTCTTGGGGGACATACAGAGCCTCAGTTTATTTCTTGTGAAGCTCCTTCTTGAACTCTTCTCGAGCCTGCAGTCATCAGTCTTTTCCCCAGTCAACTTTCCCTTAATATGCTTTAATACACTATTTTACAAACAGCCGGCCTTTTCAGCAGTGACCTTCGGTGGCTTAAGGGTGTCAATGGTCATCATCCAGACATCTGTCAAATCAGCATAGTCACTCATCATAGTGGTTTCATGTACTAGTCTGCAGTATTTATACTGTATAAATAATAATTTATTCAAACTACTCATTTACTGGATTTCTAATTTTCATGAGCGACAAGCTATGATCAAAATTAAGATAAAAAAGGTTTGACCTATTGCACATGAAATTGCAAAAAAATAACTTATTATAATATTTAGTCATTTTTGAGAGGCACTAGTACACTGTATTTGAACAGGGACTGAAGCTTTCTACACTGAGTGTCTTGCTTAGTAAGGCCCTTTAGGATTAGCCAAAATTAGAACAAATGGTCCGTTTGGACAACCCCATTTATTTAATCTTGATTAATTAAATTGAACATTTTTGGTTGACAGCGCATTTTATTATTCAGGTTTCTAATTATTTCAATTACCATAAAGGTGCCAAAACAACATGAGATGTTACTTCATGCTTATCAAGGTATATTAAATATAATTGCAATGCAAGACTTGTGTATCTGTGTAAATATGGCCTGAGGGGGGAAATTTCCTGTTAAATGAATTACATGTCTACATATCTTCTACCACAACTGCTAAGGTGATTAAAGAACATTTAAACAGCATTGTCACTCTTCCTGTAAACTTGCATGACTTCATACTCACATGCCCCGCCCTGTATAGTTAGATCGAGCATCACAACCATGTGACAAGCATGAATTTGGATTTATGAAAGAGAAAGAGCAAGACACATTCACATTAGATAGTTGCTCTTTTTTATACAGGCTCAAAAGAGGTAGCTTGTTTCCTTTATATTTTTAGAGCATGGTTTAACTGCAGACCTACAGTACATATGCTTAAGATCAGGTATAGTAGCATGAATATGCATTGCTCACTTTGGACCTTTCTTAGACAGAATTTCTTTTAACAGTCATGTGCACCCACTTATTGAGATCCAGTCAATTCTTTATAAGCTCGTGTGAACACGGGCTTAATAAAATATCTCATCATGAAAAAATAAATAAATAAAAATAAAAATTTAATGTGTTTTGGATAAGAGGTTTCAGACGTACACCCTGATGGAGAACTATCCTCGAAGAACCCATGCATCGATGTGAAGATATGTATACAAAAAAAGTCAACACACAACGAGATACACTCAATATTATTTATGTTATTGTACAATCTGCATTTTTAAACAAATAATATTAATAAAAAAAAAGATTAGTAAGATGTACAGTATTCGAATGATCGTATCTGGTGTGGACTGACTCGAGTCCACCCAGAGCTCCAGTGATAGGAGAGGACAGAGGGCTGGAATGACTTATGACGGCTTAATAAGTGGTGTGTGTGTGTGTGTGTGTGTGTGTGTGTGTGTGTGTGTGTGTGTGTGTGTGTGTGTGTGTGTGTGTGTGTGTGTGTGTGTACAGCAGTGTCTGTGTGTACGTCTGCATGTATCTGCTTGTATTCATAAGTTTTCTGTTGTGTGTGCATTCAGCCAAGGTGTTGATAGGAGGTGGAATGTCACATGGCGGGGGATGGGATAAAGGGATGAAAGCAAAACAGAGAGAGGAACAAGTGGGAAACAAAAAGAAAACATGGAGTCAAAAGTAGCAGGGGCTCAGTTGGTGTAGATCTGCCCTTCAGGTGGCTGAGGAAGCTTCATGTTTTCCTTGCAGGTCATGAGCCGTCGAAGCTCCAGCAGCACCATCCGGATACTGTAGGAGTTCTGCCACTTGGCCAGCGCAGACACTGCATGCATGTCAACCTGCAGGGTGGAGATGGATGCAGTTAGACATTGTAATTATCCCCCATCTTGGATTTACCTTTTTAAAGCACCAAAATGTTTTTAAAAATTATTTATTTTTTAATAACTGTATTTCATTGTTCAGATCCATTATACCGGTATTCATATTTATTTTAATAGAAACTGATTTACTGCTGCTTTAACCTGCAATGTGTTTAAGTCACGCTTCACACATTAACCTTGGGCATACAATTAGAGAAAAAAAAAAGCAGAGCAACAGATGAATGAGCACTGACACGCTTGACCAAGTGAAATGAGTGCAACCACCCACAAAGAAGCGAGGAAGTCATGTTATTTACGTGCAAAAAAGGGGACCTTTGTATCTATTCCATTTCCAAATAGACTAGTGTCGCTTCGCATGATCCATAGCTCACAGCGATCCTTAATGAATTACCTTGGTACAGCATCTCAGTTTATCCACAGACTGAAACAAGCAATTTTATCCTTTGCCCCCAGCGTTTTGCCACGTAAAATAAAAGGTTTGAGTAGCAGGTGGGTGTTTAAAGGTAGAGCAGTGTGCCTGAGATGACCATATTAGACAATTAATCTCTTATAATATTATATTGCATTAAAAGTAAAAAAATAAAATAAAAATAAAAAAGTCTGAAAGTATAATGTGTGTATAATGTGTGTGTATGTGTTAGTCCCCATAGGGAAATAGTTCCTCTACATTTAACCCATTCACCCAGTGAAGCAGTGGGCAGCCACCAATGCAGCGCCCGGGGAGCAGTGTGTAGGGACGGTACCTTGCTCAGGGGTACCTCAGGGTAGCCGTTCAGTGGAGTTGAACCCCCGACCTTCTGATCATGGGGTCACCACTCTACCTACTGCCCCTAAGTGGGTTTTTAAATAAGAATGAAGGCTGAACTGGCCCTCGTCTTTCTTCCTAACTTGCATGGTGCTCATGTAAGTTAGGAAAAAAGATCCCACATATTACCAATTTTTTGAGATCTTTAAAAAAAAAAAAAAAAAAAAAAACTCTTGGAAAATCCTAAAACATCTGAATAAAGATCGAGATGTACATTATGTAAATCATCTATTATCGTCTTTTTCCATGGAACCAATGGCCGTCTTCTAAACAAGATGATATGAACTCATAACCAGACAACTGCAGAGCTGGACCTTTTGGGACTTTTAAGGAGTAAATAAAATCTTATATTGATATTTCAGCCAATATTCAACCAGTAAGTGAGAGTATTAAACAATAAGATGATACGAAACATATATCCTGACATATCAGTGATAGGCCAGTTTAAGCTAGTTGATCAGTTGTTTATCTGACTCCACAGAGCAGATATGATGCTCCTTCCACAGAGTGCATCCAAAATGAGCCAATCAAGCTTAAGAATAATGATAAATAATTCACATACCACACCGTTGGAGGTGTGCACGCCATTCAAGTTTATCTTTGTCACAAATCTGACAAAAGGTGGTGATTCTGGGTATCCTGGCCCGCATTCAACCTTCAGATTGTACATCCTGTTTTCATAGCTTGTCTGTTGATCAAAGGAAGTTAGGGAGAGGTGAGAAGACAGCACACCGAACTTTGAACAACAAAAAAAAAAAAAAAAAAAAAAAAAGTACACAATGTTCACTGTGTGCAACAACATCATGTGAAAACTAAGGCAGGAAATACCCTTGTAGGGTTTTTTTTCTCCTGACTCACAAAGGCCCTGGGGAGAGTTTAAAGAGTCTGCGGTACCTTGTTTTTACACAAATCTGTGCCTTTTGCTTTAATCTAATCAACAAAATGTCTGCTATAATTAACATAACTGCTAATTTTATTACAATTTTTGGCTCTGGCCAAAACATTTGGTGGCATGCCAGAATTTTTTTATGCTCCCTGCATACAGGCTGTAACTGTGACAGCACTGCTGCAGTTTTACCCAGTCACACAGTAAATGAATACACTGTAGATGAAGACAAACTGGCTGACCCAGCTGCAATCTAACATACGGTAATGTCCATGGTCCTGTGAAAGAGGTCCTCAAAGGACTGTAGTCAATAATTTAAAAACAGCATTTTCAATAACAGTCTCGTATAGGTCATTTCAACTTTACAGCTTAGCACTGAGCAGTGCTAAGTATTTATAAATACCTATAAATAAAAATTAACTAAAAAGATACTGGGACATCTGTCAGCAGTCAAAAACAACATTATGCTGCAAACTTATGCGATATTTGGTCTTTAGTCAGGAGTTTAATTGTGCTTCTGCTTCACATTTATTCTGTTTTAATTCAAAAACATTCATTCGAAGCACTGCAAAGTAGTGTTAGTGCCTCGATGTTTTCCTCTTCTTCACATGGACGACCTGATTTGCTCCCCAACATCATGCCATGCACAAATCAAACCTGACACCTTTGGTTTAAGTAACTTAATCTTTTGGCTTGGTCAACACTCCCCTGCTCCTGCAAAGTCCTCATCCAGGTGTTAAAAATGGCACCACTAACCCTTGGGGGGCCAAGGATCACCCCTCTCCATCGTGTTAAGGTCATGTCCTCATCATCCTCCAAGCCCCAGCTCACCGTTCCATCTCCCACACCTTTCTGACCTTCCTCCAGCTCTTCCAGGAGCCGGAAATTGCGAGGAACTTTAACGCCTGTTTGTGGGCAAACACACAGCCATTCAGTCATGCAAACTTCCAGAGCCACAGGTAGATTTACGAAGCTAAATAAAACTGCCAGCAGTGTGCCAGACAAAATGACTTGCAGTTATGAAGTTATGACTCAATAAGACAGAAAAAATAAGGGACGCCTCAGCTGCGCAGCCTACGTGAGCCTTTTGATAAGAGCAGGTGTTATTTTCACGTCCTGTGAGACTTGAGCATCTGGCTCCGGCGGTGCCGCATCACTTGGCCTCCGCAGTGAGATACGACGAGGCTGCACCCTTAACAGAGCCATCCAAACAAACCCAGTCACACTGCCAGCTGCTGCAGCATTTCAGCTCACCGGCGTCTCCAGAGAAGCTCAGTGAAGCTCAGCGCAGGTCATGTTTCCCTCATGAGCTCTCGGAAAACGTACAGTCACTGTTTACGTTTAACAGCCGGGCAGGAAGACCGTCTTACTGCGGGATTCACCCGCATTTCTTGATGACATTTAAGTAACGCTACACACCCGGTTTGCAACACATCGCGCCTGTAAATAATCTGATGTCGCAAACAGGCTGTCATTTTCCGGTGGGGTGGCGGTGCTGTGGTTTGACAACAGGATGCTGTAATTTAAGCAGCATCCTAAATCAAACTATTAAATTAAAATGTATAAATGAATACACAAATGCATAAGCAAGTTGCAATGCCTCATATTTGCTGATGGCTGGCGAGTAACGGCTCCACGCCCATAAAACAGCACTGAAGTGAGACCTGCTGTCCTTTTATCTAACTTAAGATAGCTTAGCTGCTAGCATCGCTTCCTATTCATTCTCCTCAGCTTTGTTTTAGCTTCTATGTAATAACACAACATAGCACAGCGCCTCAATGCGGAATCCATCTAATCATAAAACCTAACAGGTACGCGGTAAAAATTCACTGACAACACTGTTCAAAAATAGCTTTTCGCAGTGATTAAATACGTCTCAACCGTTTTACCTGATCCGGCGGCGACCGCCATCTTGTCGCTACACAGCGGGAGCGAGCACGCACTTTTACCATTGTAGCCAGCGGTGCGTGCGCGAGCAAGAAGACAGCAGCGGCGCTTCCTTTGTTGCTCTAAGCAAACTGATTAGCTATGTGGCTGCATAAAACGGAACTGTTATAATAATAATAATCATTATTACTATTGTTGTTGTTGTCGTCAGAGTAGCACATTAACTTAGAGATAATCTAACCTGGCATACTTTCCAAGGCAGGTCACTATATTAAACGATTTAATTCTGTCAGAGCATCAAAAAAAAACTGTGCTTATTTTAATAGTCATTTCATTAAATAGAGATATTATTAACTGCCCTTTTGCTCCAGGGGTTTTTTAATCCACCAGTTCCAAAGGCAAGAGTGTTTGTCCAGAATTCTGCCTTTATGGTATATCTTTCAATCATCTTTCTTCAAATGTAGCATGTAATTCTCTACTAGTTCTATTCACATTGCATGATAAATCAGTATACATGTAATTTAGGTCAGAGTTTTGTGCTTCTGCAGAAATTGTGGAAATCCAGCATGACTGAGGAGGAGGATGGGCCTATAAGAGGTCATTCATCAGCATGTGCATCTACTTTTAGGTAGGTATGTATAGGTATTGTGCATGTGCATCTACATCTACTGATTTGAAACCATTTTACAGCACCCTCAGTGTCATGGGGAATGAAAAATGAAGGTATTTCTGAAGGCAAAGGCCACAATTAAAATAACAAAGATGGGGGAGTGTCAATATATTAGAAGAAAAAGATCGCTGTGAGAGATTAAAACATGAAACCCTTAATTAGCAAGGATAGATTAAAGCATGCCAAGTTTGATTAGGTCATTCACTGACTGACTGCAGGCTTATTACATAGCAAGTAAGCTGTGGAGTCTGGTGTCAAAAGGTTGACCTAAGCTTGCAAATTAAAAGGAAGAGGTGTTCTTGACTCAGAAACAATATTTCTCTGTGTGAAAACGCCTTGTGATCTCAAGAGGTTAGAGCAGAGTGGCCAGTTTGCTTTGAGCTGATAGGAAACTAAGTCAAACAACCGCTTTATACAACCAACGCACAACACGTCAACAGGTGCCACTCCTGTCAGCTAAGAACAGGAAACTGTGGCTACAATTCACACGGGCTCGCCAAAACTGGAAAACAGAAGAATGGAAAAAGAATTTGCCTGATCTAGTGTCTTGATTTTCTCCTGTCACATTCAAACGGCCGGGTCAGAATTTGGTAGAAACAGCTTTCAAGCATGAAAGCATGGATCCATTCTGCCTTGTCTCAACACTTCAGGCTTGTGATGTTTATCTAATGGTGTGACGAATATTTTCTTGGTACCCTTTGGACCCTTTAGAGCCAAATGAGCATCTTTAAAATACCACAGTCTGCCTCATTATTGTTGCTGACCATGTCCTTCCCTTCATGACCACATTGTATCCATTATCTGATGTCGGTTTTCCAGCAAGATAAAGCACAAAGCTCACAATATCTGAAACTGGTTTCTTGAACATGACAGTGAGCTCACTGTTCTCAAATGGCTTCCACAGACACCAGATCTCACAGAGAGTACCTTTGGGATGTGGTGGAACATCATGGATATGCGGCCAACAAACCAACAGCAACTGTGTGACACTGTTATGTCAGTATCAGCTGTTACGGAAATCTGAAACAAAACAAGTTGTCTCTGTGAGATTTTAATTTGCCTTGGCAAAGGTCTCAGAAAACAGTACAGAGTACAGCAGCTCTCCAGTGCCATCACATTCCCCCCTTTTGATCATTTATTGATTCACAGGGCAGCACGGTGGTTAGCACTGTTGCCTCACAGCAAGAAGGTCCTGAGTTTGACTCCACAGGAGCCTGTCTGTGTGGAGTTTGAATGCAGTTGGGTTAACTGATGATTCTAAATTGTCCATAGGTGTGAGTGTGAATGGTGTCTGTCTGTCTGTGTTAGCTCTGCGATACACTGGCGACCTGTCCAGGGTGTACCCTGTCATCAATTAACCCAGCCCTACTAACTGACATGACAGCATCACACAGTTGCTGTAGGTTTGTTGGGTGCACATTGTGAGATTACTATACTATCTTATGCCACCTTTTACTTCTAATCAAAGAATTGTTGAATCATTATACGGCTATAGGCCACATTATTCCTTGGATTAAAGATTGTGAAATCATTACACCGTTTTATGATGCATTATACTGCTGAGTTATAAGAAATGCTGTTTGTGTCGAATCATGGCCTTCCTTTTCTGATTACAAAGAGAACAGAATATATTGTAGAGGTTTTCTGCCCCATCTCATCAGGAGGAGATAAAACAGGAAGCCAAGGCCGTCACTTAGGTGCTGTAAGAGAGAAAGATGGTAAATGGTAAATGGCCTGTATTTGTATAGCGCTTTACTTAGTCCCTAAGGACCCCAAAGCGCTTTACAGAACATTCAGTCATTCACACACACTGGTGATGGCAAGCCACATTGTAGCCACAGCTGCCTTGGGTCGCACTAACAGAGGCGTGAATGTGAATGCTTAGTGCGGAGGGGGGCCGGAGCTATAAGAATGTGAGAAATGGTCAGACACTTCTGGCGGACACCCTCCTGTCCGGATGTTTGTAATGCTCAAAGTGTGTATGGAATAAAGAGAATTGTTTTGATGAGATTGTTGAGATTGTGTTGTTCTTCCTTCAGCCCAAAGATCAAAGAACTGGGATATCCAATGATATCCATGATATCCCACCACAACCCAAAGGTTCTCTCTGTGAGATCTGGTGTCTGTGGAAGCCATTTGAGAACAGTGAGCTCACTGTCATGTTCAAGAAACCAGTTTCAGATATTGTGAGCTTTGTGCTTTATCTTGCTGGAAAACCGACATCAGATGATGGATACAATGTGGTCATGAAGGGAAGGACATGGTCAGCAACGATAATGAGGCAGACTGTGGCATTTTAAAGATGCTCATTTGGCTCTAAAGGGTCCAGAGGGTACCAAGAAAATATTCGTCACACCATTAGATAAACATCACAAGCCTGAAGTGTTGAGACAAGGCAGAATGGATCCATGCTTTCATGCTTGAAAGCTGTTTCTACCAAATTCTGACACGTGACAGCAGAAAATCAAGACACTAGATCAGGCAAATTCTTTTTCCATTCTTCTGTTTTCCAATTTTGGTGAGCCCGTGTGAATTGTAGTCACAGTTTCCTGATCTTAACAGACAGTAGTGGCACCTGGGTTATTTTCTGTTGTGCGTTGGTTGTATAAAACGATTGTTTGACTTAGTTTCCTACCAGCTCAAACCAGTCTGGCCACTCTCCTCTAACCTCTGAGATAACAGGGCATTTTCACACAGAAAATTGCAGCTCTGCAAAGATATTCTCTCTTTTTCAGATCGTTCTCCGTGACCTCTTGAGATGGTTGTGCAGGAAAACCCCAGCAGATCAGCAGTTTCTGAAATACTCAGCCCGTCAGGCATCAACATTTAAATCACCTTTCTTTTCCATTCTGGTGCTTGGTTTGAACTTCAGCAGGCCGTTTTGACCATGTCTACACACTTAAATAGATTTGTCTTTGTACCATGTGATTGGTTAACATTTGCATTAACAAGCAGCAGAACAGGTGTGCCTAATGAAATGACTGCTGAATGCTTTTGTTATTGTAGAATCTCCTCAATATGGTGTAGTCGAACTGAGTGCAGAATAATTTGTCTGTTCTGCTTGAACAGGATTAATTGAATAAGTGAATTTAAAGTGTTTGTTTTGCTTGGAATAAACAGAAGCCTGGAATGTAACATGACAGCTGCGTCTGTGAGAAGTGCATCGATTAGCAGTAAATGTGTCGAGGGCCAGGCTCCAGGTACAGACAGGGTCATTAATTATTAATACGCTTTTCATTGTGGATGTTTTAACCACTGACGCAAGTACCTGTAGCAGCGGCAGAAGACCATCAGATGCTGCCGATTATTGTACCTTTTTTGCAAAAAGTTATGGTGAGAAAGTCTTTACTTAGGCAAATATAAACACAATCAAGCAGTTGATTTAACCCTTTAATGCTAAGTGTATCATGTTTGATATGTGAGTTTTTGCAAGTTTTAGAGACTTTATTGGTGTGATTTTTTCCCCATGTAAAAAAATAAATAAATTGCACTATACATTTTGAAAGAATGCATTGCAAAAAGATTTGCTAATATAACTCAAATTAAAACTGTATATACAAATTAGCTTTTTAAAATTTCATCACAAGGTTAAAAAATAGAATTATTATGTATGAGAAGGTGGTGTTCTGTGTACTTGTGCACGTGGGCGATCGTGGCTCAAGAGTTGGCAGTTTGTCTTGTAATCGGAAGGTTGCTGGTTCGAGCCCCGGCTCCGACAGTCTCGGTCGTTGTGTCCTTGGGCAAGACACTTCACCTGTTGCCTAATGGTGGTGGTCAGAGGGCCCGGTGGCGCCAGTGTCCGGCAGCCTCGCCTCTGTCAGTGCGCCCCAGGGTGGCTGTGGCTACAATGTAGCTTGCCATCACCAGTGTGTGAATGTGTGTGTGAATGGGTGGATGACTGAATGTGTAAAGCGCTTTGGGGTCCTTAGGGACTAGTAAAGCGCTATACAAATACAGGCCATTTACCATTTACCCTGTGAAATCGTCACAAGTTCCTAAAACAGATTAAATAATACACTTTTTTCCCAGCCTTAAACTAAATAAAAATAATAATGATAACAGAAAGAAAAACACAGAAATATGTTTATTAGTTTATTTATAAATACAGTATATTATTTACACTGTAAGTCCTCCAACTGGAAGACAACAAAAAGGCATCAAGGCATTAATCTGATATCTAAAACTCCATCCCCACCACCGGTGTACATAACCAACAACAACAACATCCACATGGACCTTACCTCAGAAGAAGCAAGAGTCAAATCATGAGCAATTTAAAGTCAGTCAATGAACTCTTTTCCCACATTGTTGGCAAGAGGATAAGGCGATTCAATAAAGTCCGAGGACCATTACAGGAGAGATTCCGACTGCCCATCTCACTTACTAACATCTTCATTTGCTCTCACTAAATTTTTCAGGTGCGAAAAAAAAAAATACTTAATTGACCACATACTGTCGCAAAACACCGTTCAAATCCACTGCTGAAAGTTCACTGTCTCTAAGCGGAAAATCCAAATACAGCTCGATCACAAATTCTACCTCAATAACAAGTGGCCAAGTTAACTGTACTGATTTATGGTAACAATAGATCCCAGAAAGCATCTACGATAATGTGACTACTCTGGATTTTAAAAAAAATCTGATGTATATGACTTTTACTTCTGAAATAATGGCCTTAACTTCACAAAAAAAGGAATTTGTTTTTCACAATTACTTTAATTCATCTAACCACAATCCTGAGATCATCTGGAGAGTAAGAAGAAAGCTTATGCATGTTAGAGCCACACTCACAACCATGTTATTCACCATGAAAGCCGTACACACCAACAGATGTCCAGTCTTTCTCCAAGAAAAGATTATTATGGTTTGGGTTCCTTCTGAGCTCATCATACATATTTAAAATAAAGTTGTCAGTTTCCAAATGAATGACAGCATGTCATATCTATCATTTCCACCCTCTATCCTTATTTTTTTCTATTCTGCTGATTTATAAAAGCACAACGCATCCTTTAAACTGCCATTACCTTTATAAGATCACAAAAAGCAACTTGCTGAAGCACTGAAACATCCAGCAAAGCCAACGCCAAGATTCCCACTTGGAAAGTTGTCTGCAAAGGCTCTAACGCGTTCACTCACCGCAGTGTAACAGTGCACAAACATTTTGCCTAATACTGACCAAGAAGAACTACAGGAGTAGAACTCAAGCGGGCCTTAAACTTTAATGCAGTCACACCATCCATCTACCAGCAAAATGACACTACCAAGCGCACACAGAACTGCTTCTCACAATACTCTACAAGCACGATGCAGTCTGCAGTGTACTCCTGCTGCTGACCTATGGTAAATAATCCTATATAATCAAGTATGAAGGATTCTAAAAGTGGAATATCACGTAACATAAAGCAGAACTTTGGCTGCAAACGTAACTGTAATGATCATTAATCTGTCTACTTTAAGCTTAACAAGTAAGCCTTTAACCCAGTCAACCTAAGAAGGTTACCTTCTCCCATTTCCGCCTGAAAAACTTTGCCAGGATTTCCTTGGAATGAAGATAACACTTTGGTGGTTCAGACATGGGACCATTTGGTCAAAGTTTGGGGTCATTTCTTAAAAGCAGTACGATTAGTTTCCTCTGGAGCGAGCGCAATCCTCCCCATTCATGACTGCTTTTGCACAAACTCAAAGGAAAGCTGGTGACCCAGTGCATTGCTTGCACAAGCCGACATGCTATATGCATGCATGCATTCTTTCGTCTGTGTGACATCTTAATTAGAAAAAAGAAAAATTGTCATGCAATTTCTTAAGTAGCTAAATTTTTAAACTCCTGTTCTTCTGATTTAGCAAATATGTGTAAACTATAGAAAAAGAAAGGCATTTGAACCTAATCAGATGAGTTAAGACATATAATTAAGGGCCTCTTATTACAATGCATAGTTAATTGCTGTACAATACATTTACAAATCAATGACTGAAACATTAAAACTTTCAACCAATTAATCTCATCTAGACGTTTTAAAGGAAACTCCAAGATCGTCACCCTTCAGTGAAGCCCTTGAAACAATCACCGAGCCTGCTCGTCAGTTACCGAGAAGGTACACGGTGGCAACGTTGGTCAGCGGGAATGTTATGCTCTGAACCTGACAGTCTCCTTCCACGATACAAGCAATAGCGAGAAGCACGGAGTGAAAACGGTATCACATAAAGCTGACACGTAACATTGGAGTGTCTGCGTCTCACCATGCGAGATACAAACCCCAGAATGACAGAACAATGCAACATCACAACAAAAAGAGCTGCAGCTGAACCAAAAACAAACAGAAGTACTGCATATGCGGCGTGTAAGGCAGCTTGACAAAAAACTGCATGTGCCTCTTTCCTGAAAACTGGTTTGTTTGCATGGAGGGCACATGATCGTCTGATTTTAGGGCCAGACTAACCCAGCAGATACAACAACCGAATTTATTTCTATTTGCCCCAAATTTATAATGACCTAACATCAGTGATGACTGCAGTTTTGTAAATTTTTACAAGCCTTTCAAATCAAATGGTTTTGCTTGAAAATGACTTTTTCAATGGTTGGATCACATGCAAAGATCCACAAATGAAATTGAAAATACCACTATGATCCGACAGGAGCAGTTAGCTTTTCTTTTGATTTTTTTTAGGGGAGGGTTTCTTTTCCTTTAGCATCTCGTGGTAACATCTCCTCTTTGTTAGGAAAGTATAAAAGATGGACGCAGCTCCTAGGACATGAAGCCAACATGGAAGTGCTTTAAATATACGTTCTTTTTAATGGCCTCCAAGAAATGCTTTTATGGATCTGATCATATTAGATAAAATATTAAATACATTTTGCTCATTCTAAGTTTCAGAAAGGATAATAATCCATTAGCTGACCATTTGTGATTGACAAGTCGTCAACCAACAAGTCTGCAGTTCACTGACTTCTGGGTGACCTCACTGTGGCTACGTCCATCTTTTACACCGTCTATGTTTCTCAGTATTTTTGGAGTCATTTTTGGGGGGGTTGACACGCCCCAGATTAAACAATTAAATATGGCTGTGTTTTAGAAACTGTTTATATTAATCATCCTTGAACGCATCTTTACCTCGCTTTTAAAGAGTGTCAAAAGTGGGCTGAGCTGAACCCAAATGTGCAAGTATACAATAAATGTAACAGTAATATTTATCAATTTGATCTTTAGATATCAAAATTGGTAAAGCTTCCAAAAAGTCCTACATCACTGCAGCCTGACTACGCACCGTGACCTAAATAAAATTCAAGCCTAAAATCACTTGCACATCAAGTAGATCCTTGATAAAGTGGAGATGCAGAAACAGATCCACAGAAAATAAAGCTGAGCTAAATATAATGTGATTCATCATCACTTCAAATTAACAGCTGTGGCTCTGGAGAAGCAAAGAGTTTAACCTTTCAAGTATTTTTTTTGTTGAGTTTGATTTTTTTTTTTTATGTGGAGAAAATATTTGATTTCCTTAGAAAGTGATTTCAAATGTATATGATCGCTCTTCCTTAGCAAAACCCCTAAAAAGTGATGGGCTGTGTTAAATATATAAAGTTTCAAGGATATATTGCATTTATTTTTAAATATTATCTGTGTGAGAGTGATGAAAAATTCCACCAACAAAGCCCTCCTTTTGAAAAAAAGAAAAACAATGTGCAATAGTTAAAGCTATGGCATCAGAAAGTGTTAGATTGTAAGTCCATAGGAAGAAAAACTAAGTGTGGGGGGAAAAAAGGGATGAGAAGCCTGGACGGACCCAGTGTTGTCTGAGGTAGGGTGCAGTTAGCCCGCTGTGTTACTTGACTTTCTGAGCCCATTTCAGATCGTCCGACCTCGGCTTCTCTCCTGTCACACCCTGGATGAGATCCTCCAAGTATCTCCAGAAACCCAGCTTCTCCAAAGGGTAGTTCAGCCAACCTGGAGAATTAAAAAACAAACATTAACTCTCAAATCATCTTTAATTACATCCCTTATTCTGTCTGTCTTTCTTAAGTCAGACCCACTCACTCAGTGCATAACACTGAGCGAAGCACTCTTAATGAAGATGTAGGGTCAAAACCCATCTTTCAACAGAAATAAACACACAATGGAAAACTATAAAACCTGCCCTAACCTTCTTTCTTTGAAACATATTCTTATTTTTTTTTAACTCTGATAAGCTCTGGAAATCTGTAATAATATAACCCTTTCCACTAACTAACCATATCCGATATTTCTACTACTGAGAATCCCTCAGCTACTCTGTGACTTTGCTTTTGCGATCAACCGCCAATGTCTCCGGGCTGCACGTGCAGCCGGATATCCTATACCTGCATCAAAACTTCCTGTTAATGACCGGGCTCTGGGTAACCAGTGGTTTCTAAATTGAATTTAGGTCAATAAGATCCTTTTTTGTTCTCCACTCAGACAGTTTATAAACATGTTACTAAAGCTTGCTCAGACTACAGGCGGGCTGCAATCAAAAAAAGCCTCTCTTTTGCCCACAGGTTCCGAAGATACCTTAAATCAGGCATTACAGCAAGGTGAAATAATCACTCACTTTTAAGACCCAAGTGTGGAACAAAAAAAGATTATTAACTTAATTATTAACCCAGCCTGTTTAAATACAGAACTTTAGGACAATTTTTAATTACACACTTAGTATGGGCTTAAATACAGAGTACTGATCTTATTTTGAGCAGTTGGCAGATAAATGTACATGTATTTACACACAATCTAACTGCGCAAGGAGCAGTTTTCATGACAAACACATTGTCAGTAAGTCAGCACAGGTGCAGCTTCATTGTTGGGAGGTTTTGTAAAGCACTACAACCCAAAGTCAGTCATGCAAGCCTGGACATGAAGCACCCTCTTTGCAACCGTTTTCGCCCTGCAACAGCCAGCAACCTTTACCAGCTGGTCAGGGAATACACGTTTCCTTAGCGCACAGCAGTTGCCAAAGGGTCAACAACCAGTCTCTGGGCCTGTATGACTAAGCCCTAATGTAGCAAATCTTCCATGTGAACATGCAAACATAGTAGAAGTGGGTAGACAGAGTTTGGTTGGGTAGTGTGAGAAAAGGTCTGGGTAATCCTGACGAAATAATACTACAAACCCGTAGTGATGCAGAAGTAGGTCTCGTGAGGAGAGACATGATGGATGCGGTGGTGCTTGCGGGGAAGGATGATGTGGCAGTCCTGCAGGAACACAACCCAACGAGGCAGCCCGAAGTATGTGTGAGACCACTTGTGAATCTGGTTGGTAAGAGTCACAAAGATGGCCAGTGCATACAGGTAGCAGTACAGGGGGTAGATATGGTAAATCTCCGCTGCAGGTAAAAGAAGACAAACATGGTAGTTTGTTTGCTGTTGCCTTCCTGCCCTTTTCTTAAAGAAACCGTTTTATTTTTTTTATCAGATTAGAGCATTGTCACGGTGGAGATAATGCTTTGTTGATACGAAACTCACCAGGTGAGAAGGTGAGAAAGTTATAGGCCATGTTTGCTAGAGGGACTATGGTCAGCATGCAGTTGTCACCGTTGGTCTCAATGAAGTCGTGACGGGTGATGGCTGTGGGGTCGATGTGGTGCTCTCTGAATGGACGTATAAAGGCCTGCATATATGTGGCAAATTAAGGAAAATGCTCCCTTTGAAAAATGACTATTTGGAGGTAAATGATGGGAAATCATACCTTTCCAAAGATGGGTAGATCTACCGATCCCCACGTATCAGCCCCCCAGTGAACAAATCCTGATGCAAAGTCTGCAGTGAGGATACCCGCCACTGAAAAGAAGAAAAAAAGAGAAGCTTGTTAAACGAGACAGCAAATAATAACACATAAGAAGACTACATCGTTTTTTAAAATTTAGTACTTACCAATGCCCAGCAGGATGGACCATATATGTCCCTGATGGAAATTGGCAAGGAGGTAAATGAGGTTGAAGGCCATGAGAGAGAAGCAGAGGATGACACTGATCCATTCTTGACATCTTTTGCCTTAAAGAACAAGAAACAGGAGCTTTTTAGTGACAAATTCAATCACTTGTGCAGCATTTTCAGTGCAGATATTCCAGTGATGTTCAAAGGTTAGGAAACGACTCTGCGTGTTTGTCTGATGTGGCAGCATTCCTCTGTTCTTTGACAATAATGAGCAGCAGGGCCTGAAATACCTGTCCACATGTTACAGCACAAAGACTGTAATTTAGTGACCTAGAAACAAAACAGCAAAAAAGCAGCAAACACAGTGTTAAACCACAAGACTAGATCTTAGTAAAAGGAGTGGGTGAATAGGACTTATTCCTTTTAAAAAAAACTCAGTAGTTTAGTGCTTATCCCACAGATTTTAATATTTGTCAAAGGGGAAATTTTGAGCATGCGCTAACTCATTTTGAACCAACTCACATTTTTGAAGCATTTCGATTTATTCATTAAAAAATATAACACTAGTTTGTTGCATTAACCCTCATTAACGTGTGACCTCATTGTTACTGGCTGTTTTATATTTACATCAGCTTACGCTCCAATAAATCTGTCCCGAACAAATGTATGTTCCATTAAACTGTGGTGCTTATTTTTTTCTGTCATGCCCCACTTGTGAAACCATAACGATTTTACCAAAACATTAAAAACAATTAGAATGATCTGATGATAATTTAGCCCACAAAACATTTGATTAATTCAGCTTTCAGCAGATCTTGTCTGCCGTGGCCCTATCATCCACCAGTCGGATGCACACCCCAGAGACACTATAAGCATGAGATTTAATGCACACAACAAATGAACAGAAATCCACGGGCGAATTCAGCAACACTAAAGATGGTGGTTATCTCACCCCCTCTGCCACCAAAGAGTCACTCAACAGCCGAAGCAGGAAACATGAGCCAGCTGTGTTATTGACCAGACACACAGCTGAACATGGCAGCTTATCTACCCGCTCCATCATAGTCTGTGGTTTTATCACTTTCCTTGCCTAACGTGAATTTGCATTGCTTTTGGTCAGAAATGTTAGTCAGTGATATTGGTGCTCTTTGCTGAGCTGTTAAGAAAGCCCTAACGTTGAGAAACATTCATCAGTTTTGTTCTGCTTAAGTCAAATTTTTGTGGCTCCAGACATGCACTGGGTATTCCAGAACATCATTATGTTTCCAGTAACATATCTCATTCCTGCCAGGTCCCCAAGGCGTTCCCAATGCAGATGACATAGTGAATTCTGGTTCTATCCCGGGATCTCTTCCCAGAGGAACGTACCTAGAAAACCTCCAAGGGAAGGCACCTAGGAAACGATGCCTGACCCACCTCAGCTGGCTCTTTCAGGGGAGCAGCTGCTCTGCTCCCAACTCCCTTCACATGTCTCCTCACCCTCTCTCTAAGGCCTGATTTAGACTTTTGCCTAACCGACATTACCTATGTTAAGTGTTTGCCAGCATTTGTGTTGGTGCATTATGTGTTAATAATGTATCCAGTGCCAGTTGCCAGATACAAATAAAATGATGAGACGTTCTTCCCTCCTGCGGACATCAGCCTTTGTTTTGGTCAGTTTCGTCAAATCTCCTTCCAGGAATTTGCTGACATTTGTGAGTCCGAATACTGATACTATGATTATTATTCCTCATATTCTCTCACTGAAGGTCCAAAACCTGCCATGAAAAAGTATCCTAAAACAAACAGGAGCAATCAACAGCACCCAATAACCATGCATTAGCCTCTACTTTTGGGGCATTTTTTAAGACTTTAAACAGGGTTTTTTTTTTGTCCATGTGAACATCTATCCCTGATGTTTGAAAACGTCAAATGAAATCAAGCTCTAGATAAACTAAATCATACAGTAACAAGGTTTTTAATATGCAGGAGAAACCATGCTACCTGCTGTGACTTAACTGTGTAGAAATGTAATGCGCGTGTAATGACAGTAGACTCAAAGAAATGTGGAAAAGCAGAATATTTTTGAAGTTGCACATTTTTCTTAAGGCATTACAAATATCTTCTCTTGAGTGGCAAATGTCTGCGATAAAGGATGTCTTTTCTCTCTGGCCCAGATGACCACTATCACAGGACTTCCTGGGTGTTTTTAATGCAGTGTTTCCAGTTTGGCCCACTTAAGATCAAACGGGGGCTGCATGTGGCCCAGGAACTAAAATAAGTTTCTAATCAGTCACATGCAAAACCTAGTTTCAGTTGCCATTGTGAAAATGCATTTTTATGATGGGCGTGAAACACCACTGAGTGTTTTGACAGGGTGACCGATGGAGCTCTCCAAACAATTCAGAGCATGAGTTTTTGGTTGTGTTTGCAGCCCGTGTGTGCTGACTTGGCAACCAACAACAGCACAGATACGAAAGGTCACAGCAGCTCCGTGACCAGACGAGGTTTCTGAGCCTAAAGCAGAGGCAGTGTATTCTTCTATAACCTCTCTCCCTGATGCTCGAAATGTCAAAGCAGCACAGCCACTCGAAAACAAATTCAGCCACTCTGACATAATTTCCTCTTGTGTCACGACAGCACCGTGGCTGTAATACACCCATACTGCCGACGACTGCTCGGTGTCATTTAAGTGGAGCAGTTAAATACAATCTGCTTCTTTTCGTTTAGTAGTTTTAGCAGTTTGTTTCTTGGTGACTGAATAAAGACCGTCGTTATGTCACACCGCCACTCGGTGAACATGCCCATTAGACGGAGCTGCAGCGGAGAGGATCGACTCACCTGGCGAGTACAAATTAGCCAGTTCTCGGGCACCGGCGTGTTGTGGACCCCATCTGGCCGCTCCCCGGCCCGGTCCCTGTGGCTCAAGGCTCTGTGTTTCCCCTCCACACTCGTTCTCGTTAACCATACTCGCCATTTCTTTCCGCTATGGGCCCGGCCCCTTCAATCTCTCTACTCACCACCAGGAACCAACAGAATCACCAACTTCTCAGCCCACAGACAGCGCAATGTTTTCAGCCAATGAGGTGCAAGCCGTTGAACGCAGCTACCAATCAACAGCCAGTTGGCTGCTTGGTTACTTCACAGGCAGCCAAGTGACCAATAGGGAAGGGGGCTGCGAGGGGCGCGATCGAATTTCCTGACCCCACCCGTGCTGTCTAGAGCCCGCTCTGCTCGTGCCCGCGGTAGTCCAGAATGAGCAGGAAACGCAAATTTAGTGCAGTAAACAGTAACCTTCACTAAGGCCAATAATGTTTTAAGGCGCTGATACAATTTACAGCTATTCCTTAAAAAAAATCGTACATTTCTTTCTACTTTGGGTAGGTCACCGCACTGTGTGCCACTTTACGGTACGGTATATGACATTTTCATTTCAGCCATGAAGCTTGCAGCCACGGAGACCACAAGAAAAAAGTACTTATTTGTTTTATTTTGTTTTACACACGCTTAAGTTCCTGTGTTAATATAAATACGCTTCTAAATCAAATATTCATTACTAGTAGAGGCTTATTAATGGGTATCGTCAAGGGAGTCTATCTTGTCGTAAATCCTTAACTAACCAATCAGCAACATTGACAGAATGCTAGAATTTTATCTGCAAATTATACTCTCCTGTAAGAAAAAAATGAACTTTTATTTCAATGCGAACGCACTATCGATACCGTTTAGTGAAAACTGAAATTATATGTGGCATTTTCTGTCTTAGAAGTATTTGTAAATGCCTTTACTTCCAGTCACCCTCAACACTATCTTGAGCGCCCTCTCCTGGTGTTCTACGTGAGTTGCAGTCAATATCTGTGCAATGGAATTAACGGGAAGCGGAGTTTTTAGACAACTTTCTTTATGAACAACCACACAGTGAAATAAGGCACTAAGAATATTTATGTACAAAACCAGTGTACAAAAAAAAAAGAAACTAGACACTCAAACGGTGCATTAAACTTAAAATAACCAGCCATGTTTATGCATGGTTTAAATTAAAAATTGAATGCAAGTATTTGTGAATAAAAGACATCCCTAATGATACCACAATCCAGATAATTGAATCCAATTTAGGATTGATTGATAATAATTTCAAATTTAATTTAAGTCATTGTTAAATGTGGGCATTGAAGCAGCCTGGACTGCAGCCAGCTTCACACGTTGTTCTAGAAATTAAATGAATAAAAATAGAATCATGAGGTCCACACTTTCAATATCTTTTGTAAACCAGAGTTCACATCCAAATAAAATTTCAGCTTTATGTATTCATTAGTTGGGTAAATCTCATTTAGGAGAGGAAGTGAAACATATTTCTCTGCAACACCTGAGCTTCCTCAGGATATAATTCCTTTTTACTGGGTTATGATACATTTTGTCTAATAAAATATTTCTGATAACTTTGTTTGTGCACCTGCTATCACAAAAGTCAATTATTGTCAGTCTGGGAGAAGTCCTAGAGTACACAGTGTCTTCTTTAATCATTGATCTCAGAGGGACCCAGATGGCTCTTGTCAATGTTTTATAACTCTTAGCAGTGCATACTAACTTGAATTTTTTTCAGTACACCTCAGGCTGTAATAGATTACCGTTCTAATCCATCAAATGAGCTACATCCGTACACAGATATCGTACCAAGTCTAATGCATCTGGAGTTCCACACAGGTGTGTTGTGTGGACAAAAGGTATGGCTATAGATTCATTTCCAGTAGAGAATGACCTGCTGATAGAAATCTGTGAGTTTAACTGATAAAGAACTGCAAACAAAGTCTGTTTGAGCCCCTTTTCCAAAAATCACACTGGGAATAACGTTCAAAAGTAGTGTCTGTTCAGAATGAAGGTTCTAAACCATCTCAGTTTGAAGTACTATTCGTATTATTAAAAAAAATGGCATTAGCCCCAACATCTTTATAATTTTTAACCATATCACATGTTACATTTATGCCTCCAATGGTGTAGTGGTTAACACGTTTGCTTAGCAAGAAAATTTGGCTGGCTCAATTAAAGCCAGACACAGCCATCCATTTTGGAGTGTGTGTCCATAAGCACATCTGTTGTAATAAATAAATAAATAAGCATTAAAAACCTATGCCAAATCAAACACGTGGTGCTATGTGGAAACGGAGTAGCTGAAAGCTGCTTTTATTGCTTTGCTATGTCCCTCTGCGGCAATCAGTTTAAAATGAATATTTTGAACTGGTTTATATTTCTTATACCAACACAAATATTCCTATTTTCAGTTCCTATCTCATCTGTATAATTCCATAACATTTCACTTCCTTTTAAATGTGTATTACATATTGACTGCAGGGGGGACTCATGCAGAGCCAGTATCTCACATTTATTTATATTCAGCTAGAGACCTGAGGCTTTGGGGAAGTGGTTGATCACATGGAAGGTAAAAGGGAGTTAATGAGTTCATTTTTCAGATAGAGGGTTGTGTCATCTCTCTTTTTTTGACACATCGTGAAATTTTAAACCAAAACCTTCATGACTCAGTTGGTTTTAACAGGTCATAAAAACTTCACACCTATAGAACATTTTATGGATCAGTTAGTGGTTTTAGATCCACAGAATAAGATAAATTCAACTGGGGTTCCTCAAGGGTCTGTCCTCAGTCCTTTATTCCTTAACCTTTACATGGTTCTGCTTGTTACTATCATAAGGAATCATAATATATCCTGCCATTCCTACACAGATGATGTACATTTGTACTCAGCATTTTCCTCTGATGATCTTACCTGCACTGATGACATTAACTGCTGGATGCCTCCAAACCTTTTAGAACAGAAACAAAACAGAAACTTTGTTGTTGATCCAAAAAGTCAGAGACAGAAAAATGTGGTCATATTTGTCATCCCTTTCTCTGAAATACAGCGTGAAAAACAGCAATGTTACCATTTTGGACAGTGTTCTCAGTTTTGATGATCATGTTGATATTCTATTATCACATCATGCACTGTAGATCTATGTGTTTGTTTTTTTGTCTTGTATGTTAGGCACTCTGACAAATCTGACCTTTTGTCATCTGTTTTTTCATCACGTTTAAGCCTTCACTGCAACTATGTGTAATCACAGACATCAACTTGGCAACCATTATCAACAAAAGTGTTAAGCTGCTAAATCCTTCAGGTATTCCTTTGTTGACCCCAAATCTTGAGCAAGTGCCACATCACTGCTGAAAACAGGAACAGGTGTTACAGTGATATCTGTCACCTGTGATGCTTCAGCTGCGTATAAAGTTGCCAGTATATGCTCAGGTAAGGTGTCTTAACGGTTCATTGGTTATTTAAAAAATAACGTGACACATTATAAGATTTAAAACAACATGTGGCAGGTAATCCCTCTGATCCCCAAAGAGGAAAAATTAAAACCTAGAGATGGTTGTTTGGGAAATCCCAGTAGATCAGTAGTTTCTGAAATATTCAGACCAGCCACATTCAAAGTCATTTTAAAACACCTTTCTTCCACATTCTGATGCTCAGTTTGGACTTCAACAGGTCATCTCGACCATGTCTACATGCATAAATGCACTGACTGATTAGATGTGTGCATTAACGAGCGGTTGAACAGGTGTACCTAATAAAGCGGTCAGTGAGTGTGTATTCTGCTACAAATAGGTCAGTGTATGCACAAACAGTCTCTGGGGGCCAAAAGCTCATACTTCAGACAGTTCTTCTTACTCTTGATGACGTCAGTGCCAGGGGAAATCCTTATATGGTCTTCGCAGTGGGCGCAACAACCTCACCCCTGATATTCAAATATTTACCAGGAACAGCCAATCAGAAGAAAGTTGGATTAAGTCGAGCGAGAAGGAAGCTAAACAGCTTGTTTCAGACAGTGGGCGAAGGGAGGCTTCTCTAGTAGCAGTCCAAACATGAAAATACAAAGCTGGGAATTAGTATAACAGGTTCCCTTTAATCAGAAAAACAGACACAAGTGAGATTTGTACGGCAAATGCGCCCAGTTTCCGCCATGTGATTGGCAGATTAAATATTTGTCCTAGCTGTAGAAGAAGTGTACCTAATAATGTGGGGAAACGGTGATAGAAGGTTTTGAAAAAGAGGCACCAAAAGTGTTTCACAAATTAGTAACAGCTCAGCTGTGGGTGTGTGTAAGAGTCTGTCCCTTTACATAAATCTCATTTTAGTAAACTTGAAACAAGCGGATAGTTCTTTTAAATGTAAAAAAGAGAAAATGTGTATACGTTATTATTCAGTGATTTAACAGCTCAGGTCTACTTGAAATCAGATTGGATGTTGGCCAGGAACTCAAAACCTCGGTTTTGAGTCAGTTATAATGACTCTTGTCACCAGCAGGTGGCAGTAAGACTTAATCCATAACTATGTCTCTTAACTTCGCCGCTTAACTTCGCTGTTCACGCTGCATCTCGGGTTTCTTACAAGTCGCCCCCACCACACACACCCACCACCACCACCATCTCCGGTTCTCCATCAAAGGACCTTTTTTGGGAATTCTTTCCTTATCGGAATTGCATGTCTAAGAAAACAGATAGTGCTGACTGTAAATCCAATTCAGAGGCCACGTGTGACTGGTAACACTGGGATGTTGGGCTTTATTCTAGATTGTATGTTCTGGGAGAATTGTTATCTTTGCGCAGTGAGCCTGGGTTCAGACGTGGAGCCACTGGACTGTCATAGGTAGACATAGACCAGATTCACTAAATTTCTCATTACACCCACCTTGACCCTGATACAGTGCTGGAAGAGATGTATCATCTTATAGGGGTCTACCACAGAACAGCATACTGGTTTAATCTAGTCAGCTCAAAGGAAACAGCTGTCAGGGGCTGCGCTCATGAGTATCGTTGTTATGAGACGATTACGCACGAAGTTAGAAAATGGTAAACATGCCGAGTGGAATTTTTCCATTATTGTCGAGTTGATGAGATCTGACTGTAGAGGGCGTGATGGGACCCGATGTCAGAACTGGTTTAAAATAATTACTAACATATGGTTTTGTTTTCGTTATTGCGCTCTTGGTTAAGTACTCACCGTTGTGCGATAATATTTTCACTTTTATTTTGCTTTTTAAGTTAAGTTTCGTTTTTTTTTAAATCATACAAATGATTGCATTTCCTATCTTGACACTCCTGTTGTAGCCAAGTGCTACAATACCACCAAACAAACAGGGAAGGGGGAGAAAGACAGAAAAAACCGCTTAAGTGCTTAAACTTGCTTTTTATTGTGTTCAAGCGCAGTTCAGTGTGCCAAAGATCCTCGAAGAACAGCACAGGTTGTCCACTTGCCTTGCGCGTCACATACCTGAGCTCCGCCCCTCGCAAGAAAAAATAAAACCCCTCGAGACAGGAAGAACCTGTCAATTCCTCTCACTCCCAGAGCACAAGTTCTTCAAAGTAGTTTACTGCATGTTGTCACGGGGGCTATAGACTCACCACATTCAGACGCATCTCACAGCTCAACCCAAAACACACAGGGCGTCTCACCTCAGCCCTCCATGCTTCTGCAATCCGGCGGGTGTTAAGATCCATGGAAGTGGCCGGCTTCTACGAGGAGGGCAGCTTTGCTATCCACAGTAGAGACAGCGTTATCAGCCCCATCGGCGGCGGCTCATATTGGAGGCTCGGTGACTCGATGACGGAGCTGGGCATTGAAGAGCGGGAGAGAGCGATAGACTTCAGTGTTTACCTGGACTCAGCTTTGCACTACCCGCAGCTGGCGGCGCAGACGCAGCAGCAGCAGGGGGACGTTTTCACAGATTTCTTGGCAGAGAACAAGAGAAGAGTTGCAGCTTTGCAGAACTACAAGAACTACTCGCTACTGAACGAGCTGGAGACGAGCCAGTGCGACAACCTGAGGGACCCCAGGGAGCCCTACGCGCTAGGTTACCCGGAGCTGCAGGAAACCCGCGTGGATAGCGTGCTGAGCCCTGAACTCGGGAGCCGCTACAGACCTGCTGCTGCTGTTGCCGCCGACAGAGAAGACAGTCAGGAAGACGCAAAGATGGAGAACGGCTCGTCTGCTTTTGACATGAGGTCCTACATTCATTACCAGTCCACTAGTGGCAGTCTCGGAAACATCTCCACTGCGTCCTCGACTTGTTCCAGCCCGCCCGGCACACCTGCTCCGTCAGGTAAAAGCAGGTCACCATCGCACAGCGGCAAAATGTCAAGCGGGAAGGCAAAGAAACGTCTGGACAAGGACAGTGAAGAGTACAGGGTGAGGCGGGAGAGGAACAACCTCGCCGTGAGGAAGAGCAGGGACAAAGCCAAAATGCGCAACTTGGAGACTCAACACAAAGTGCTGGAACTGGCCGCTGAGAACGATCGTTTACAAAAGCGAGTGGAGCAGCTGTCCAGAGAGCTGGCCACCCTGCGCAACCTGCTCTCTGCCACCGGACAGTGTTAAAACACACACACACACATTCACACACCGGAGACTCTGCACGGATCTCCGTGCTGTTGTCTGATCATCGGTGGACTTTAAAGGGAATCCACTGTGCTGAAAACGGTACGCTTCACAGGTGAAGACGGCGACCACCAGTTTACAAGGACACTTTGAATGGGACTGAAGGAGTGGGTGCATGTATTGCGCAATCATTCACGACTCTTCACATGTCACCTTAGCTTTATTCTCAGATGTGATTTTTGTTTTCTTTTTGTGTGTGTGTATGCAGTATTTCTGTGCAGGTTTTACGTACATGCGAGTGAATTTCTACATTTTTTGTGTGTATTTGGAGCAGTGGTTGTCAAGGGAAGAGTTGTGCTGCAGTGAAATGATGCAACTCTTTGTAATAGTATTGGCAATGAATGAAATAAGTCTAATTATTTAATATTGAAAGGTGAAATGCTTTAATTGTACTTGATATTTTATTGAATTAAACAGATTTATACTTTGTTTAAACAATTTCACTTGTAAATCTTCTTTTTTTGTCCCTTTGAGGCAGGTGAAGGCTCAGACAGACAGAAAGGGGCGTTTGCTTGTCTAATGCTTACACTCATCATAGACTGACTGTGTAATACCACATATTTCTCTTACAACATATTGCAGATAAGAAACTGGCTCAGCGACAAAGCATATTCCTAATCTTTTAATTGAGGCCTGCGTACTGAAATACACCCCAAAAGAAACATGGAGCAGGAATTTGACGTTTCTTCTTGGAGATGGAGGACATAAAAAAAAAAGAAACATTACATTATATGTACAGTATTTGCTCATGTGGTGTATTCATGAAGCAGAAAATGGCACCCAGCGGTTTGATCAGAAGGTAAATAGAGAAAAATTGACAAATAAAATAGAAAGATGATTTTTCTTCCTGAAAATTAAGAAAAAAAAAAGCTCTTTGAGTAAATCTGAAAGCTGTAGTGCTTCTGTTTACTTAATGATTGGCAGAAAAGTTCTCATATCCTGAAATACATCCAGGCAATTTATGATGAAACGATACTGCTGAGGGCAGCAAAAAGCATAAAAAAAGACCAGGTCACACTGCACGCAGCACAGAAATGTTGGCTTTATCTTTAGCACACTGCTCTGTCAATAGTCTGCAGGGTCCACTGCCCCAGAGAGGGGTTCAAGGTTGCATGGAAATTAATCAGCAACTAACCTCCTCGCACAACCTGAGGTCACGCTTCAACAGCCAAGATCTGGCTGGCAGCGAGCGCAAACCTTATTTTAACCCTCAAGTCAGGAAAAAGGAAAAATGTAGAAGTTTTTTTTTAAAAAATGGAAGTAGGTTAGCTACAACAGACACAATAAGTTGACAAATGGTCTGCAGTGGAATTTACCAAGCCCTGACAAGGCAGTTCACTGTGTGCACAATATGAAACATATCTGTCACAAGCAAGCAAATCCCAGACTGAGCAGATAAAGAAAAGGGAGCACGGTGGGATTTTAAAGGATATCTATGACAATTCAGGGTGGAGAATGTTTTTCAACCCTTTCCTCAAACAGCGAAAAAAAAGTGCCTCTGTTAGGTTTTCTCTTTTTTAAGAAGTGACACATGTACTACACTGACAGTGAAGAGAAAAACGAGGGGAAAAGCTCACTTTATCTTCTCTTAATGAAGCATAAAAACTATGTGATGCTGTTTGTGTGCAGTGAGAGATGACATTTAGGATATTTCAACACACTCCATGATGAACAGTTTAGCTTTTAACTGTTGTGCAATATCCTCCCTTTCCAGCACATCACCCCACGAAGAATGCTACACCCACATTTAAATAAGACATTGTTGTACTCTATGTTCACGACAATGGCTTTAAGTGGTTGTGGTTTGGCTTTAATCCCCAAGGCCAATCAGAGAAACAAAGCAATGTTTCAGAGAAGCTCTCCATTGTTTGTCAGCAGGGCTCTTTGCTCCCGTTGCTCTCGTTCTCTCTGCAAGCGCTGGCACAGACTCCTTCAAACATTCTCAGCATACTTTCTTCGATGACCCCTTCGTTTTCTACTGGAGCCCCACTCAGTCTTTCCCTGCTTCTGGCTCACATGCTGACAGGCAAGAGGGAAATTCCCACACAGGATGACCTCTGTGCTTCAGTGTTTAGCCCGGCCCCCCATGTTCGCATTTTACCGTCAATGGGCAGTGTCTGACCGTAAACTCCTCATTGCATCACAGCTCCTCCAATTGGTCTCCTATAATCCAATACAAACACACACACACACACACACACACACACACACACACACACACACACACACACACACACACACACACACACACACCTGTTATCCCACTGCTCACTTTGTACTAGTTGTTGTGAAATTGAAGAATTTTTCTTATATGTGAGTCATTCTTATATGTTAGCAGTTATTTGTTCCTCAGAACAATTTGTTATAATGTTGTAACAGATTGTGCTTTTCCTTAAATAAACTTGAAGAACTCTTAAAATTTAATTTATCTTTAATTTATCCCTTTTTCTCATTTGTTTTTAAAATCTCAGCTGACTGCAGCAAGAGCACACTACATGTTTTATATCACACAGAAGGTTGTCAGAGTGAATTTAATACATTATAATGGAGCAAAAACAAACAAACAACATTTCAAAAACTACTGATTATGATTGTGATGCAGTGTTTGCTGAATGAAATACCTTTACAAACGAGGTATTTTATGACATGATATGTGTTCAGCTATATAAGGAGGTGACTGTGGCTCAGGACTGGATTGGTAGATCGATCCCTGACTCCTCCAGTAGTCCACACACTAAAGCGTCCTTGGACAAGACGCTGAACTCGAAGTTGCCTCCGATGCAACCATCATAGTTCGTGTGAATTAGAAAGTGTTGAAGCAAAGATAAAATCTCTGTGTGTCTGTGTGAATGAGACTTGTTACAGAAAGTCCTTTTAGTGCATGACTGAGTAAAAAGCTGCAATACACATTGAGTCACTGATCTTGCAGCAGATTTAATGTGAAAACATTTAACTAGAAAACTAGTCGACTCTCTGTGGAAGAGTTAAAGTATTTGTGTTAATTTTTCACTTTTCTACCGTCAGAACTGAGCAGACCAAAAATATTAATCGTATTATTAGATTAATAGTTTTAATTCTGTCATATTATCTCACAGACTGGTAACTTGTTCAGCATATTCCCTGCCTTTCGTCCTATGTCAGCAGTTTCATAAGAGCCAGCCGCCCAAGCTGGATAAGTAAGTGGATAGAAGGATGTTTTTTAAGTCTAGTATTGTTGTTGCTGCCTGCAGATGTTGCTTCATATTAGTATCCATCATAATCAGCTTTGTCATTGAGTTACAAAACACAAAACAACACATAACAATGATATGCTTGATATGTTTCTGACTATGAGTAGAAATCAGGCTGAAGCTTGTTGGGTTCTTTTAAACAACACCTTGAAAACTGTAGTTTCATCTTTGTTTGCTTTTTTAACGTGAAAGGCTCAATAATTCCCTAAAACATCTGGATACTATAGTTTTTAGCAACAAAATAATTCAAGCAGATCATCATTTGTTAACCAATATTTCCAGCTATTGATTTATGGCAGCAGGATAATGCACGTGTGGCTCTATAACATTAGTTTTAGTATTGAAGCTTTATGGTACAAAAATATAGCTAACCTATATATGAGCACTGAAGTATCTCAAGGTACTATAGTGGGGCCATTTTTGTTTTCTGTTTGCACATCTTTTGTGTGTGTGTTTTTTTTTTAATTTAATTACCTTAAAACAGACGCACCTTTGCTGAGTATCTTGAACCCGGTGACCCTAAAGTACATGTGACAATATGCCCATGGAACAAATCTGGCTTTCTTTAAAATTTGGACCACCTAGTCGAAGCTGTGGCCTGTACGCATGAAACTAAACAAACAGTTATACTTCCACTGTGCCTGCAAGTTAACAAAGACTGCAACAGAAAGAAAAGTTCAAGGAGAAAGAGGGAGAATGAGTATCTTTTATCTGTACTGAGTGTGAAGAGAGAATTTTTGTTTTAGAAACATCTTTTCTGCTATTGTTTTGCTGTTTTAATCCACACAGCAGCAAGCAGTGAGTCACAGATCGGGTAGGCATCAGTCAGAGTTATGGCAAAAGATCAAAGAGCTTTTACTTTTCCTGGCTCAATGTTGAGGGCACTATATGGACCAAACTGTATATGAAAGGGCTGTATGAGACACACATTATTGATTAGCTGTGTAAAATACGTGCTCTTTTGGGCCCTTGATATGAATCTCATTTCCAGGTGTGTCCTTCAAATGAAGCTGGATAAAATTTTACTTTCTTGCTCTTCATACACTTTCTAAAGTTTACTATCTAGTAATTAAACAGAAAATACTTTTACATTAAAAACCCCACCATATTTCTTCTGTATTATGAGACCTGTACTTTAAATTTGCAAGAAGTTGTTCCCATGTTTCAAAGTGTTGCTTCATTTCACAATGCGGCCAACCATAAGTACAACTAAATCAAGATTCAGGTAACACCCAGTTTGGAGAACTTTCTTTGACTTGCAGTTGGTTCATTGAGCAACATTTGAGTAATGTGGGACTCTTAAATACTGAGAAATCGCTCCTGCCGAAATATCTGTACCTTGGGCAATCCTTCTAGTTTTAGTCTAACTTAATCCTAAAAAACATGTATCCATTAAGCTATACTACTATCGCAACACATTTCCTTAAAAAAAGGATTGATTTTACAAAGTGTCCACAAAATTGAGGAACTGAAGTTATTACTGAAGGACAATGCCACACGACACTTTTGACACGAGTGACAAATGCTGAGACTCGAAAGCTTCTGAGATTGGAAATGGAAAAAAAACAGGACATTTATATAGAGCTTTTCTGTTTTATTGACCAGTATAAGAGGTTTAAACTATGAGCCACATTCACCCATGCACTGCACTTTGTATTCTTATGTATTACCTTCTTATATATATATATATATATAACAAACTAACTCAGTGATGGAGAGGACTGAGCAAGAACACATCTAAGACCTGTCGATATTGTAAAAAATGCGTATTTAAACCCTGTCTAAGTGTTCAGAGTGGGTATATATAGAAAAATGATCTGGAAGATAGATTAAGTGTTTTGAAGTTTTGCACTAAAAACATAGACCCTGTAAGTTAACACTAAAGGCAAACAACTATCAGAACTGAACCAAAAGTAGCCAAACCCTTGCCATTTTTTAGCAACAATGAAAACAAATATGTAAGGGTGATTTTAACACTGATTTTGCCTTTTTATTTTCAATTTTTAATTACAGTTCCTCCTCCTAAGTGAAAGGCACACCGGATATCCGGACCATGAGTTGTAACGGGAAGCCAAACCGCCTGAGATACGGTAAACGGACCAGTACATGATCTGTCTTGAAGTGAACCAAGATTTCAACATCTTAGTTCACTTCTGCAATTTTTTTTGCTGTGGATGACTGTGAAAATTCAAGACTGACGTGCAGAAGTGACTTGCGGTCACTACGCAGCAAGCCTCCCTGCCCAGATCTTGCATAAGAGCAGGCCATCCTTGCAAAACGAATGCTGGCTTAATTATTCGAGCAACGTTTGTGATCAAGAAGAGTTTATCCTAATAAACTCTCAATGTGTGAAAATGGAGAGCATTCAAAATGTACAGTACAAAAACAGGGATGATTAGAGAACTAAATAATACATCTTTATTCACATGAAACCTGAAAAGACTTTCATTTTCAGCGGTAAAGATATTAGGGAAAATCCACTTGAAAATAATTTTTAAAGTGTTTAGAAAGTCACAAAGTTTACTTACTTCAAAAAGCACATTTTCATCTTTATATGCAGTCTTACAAAATATTAAAATGCAATAGATTTCTGAGTCTTCTTGAAATTTGTGGTAATGTGATAATTCATTTGCACAGTTTACTTTTAAAGTAAAAAGGCCACAATGCAAAAGCATCCCAGTAAAATTTAAAAAACAAACAAACTGCATGTACATTTTTTACCAAGAAGCAGTCACCAATTATTATTAGCATGTTTATGTAAAATATTAGATTGTGTTTATTGCATGTCACAATAAAATAAGCCAATAGATGTCCAATGACTGCATAAATAAAAAAGCAAGTTAAACAAGTTAGGTAAATTTCAACTGTTTGTTTGTTTATTTAGTTAGTTATTTGTAACCACTAAGTAGGAGGCAGCCTTACAGCCACTTTAGGAACTGCTAGCCAATCAATAGTCAAGAAAGAAAATAGTCAAGAAATAAAGAAACAGAAATGTGCATCTGAGCTCGTTTAAACAGTCAAGACTTCATCACTCAGAGAAACTGACTCTAGGTATGACTGCATGCACTTCACTGAAGTAGGAATAAAAAAAAGGAAAGGAAAGGAAACACAACATCCCACTGATCTTTAAGGTAATGAAGTTTATATCAATATTGAAAGTTCAGTCTAATGCACTGTTCCTCAAAGCTGCCCACCAAAACTTTCCTAGATTACCAGACAAATGAATCGCCATGCACACAAAGCAAACATCCTGTTTTATTCTGACGACCACTCCTTGAAAATGTTGAATATTGTGGAAGTGAAAATTTGTCCTCTGATGTACTCGGTGTATTTAAGAAATTCCACTTCCATCTAGAGGTGTATGATAGTACTGATACCAATGTGGGTTTTGGTATCGTATCGATACTGGGCCTCTGAATTCTAGCCCACTGAATTGTGTTAAAAAACATGTAAAGAAAAAATAATACCTCAAATAGTTTCAATAAAGTCTGAGCCTTTTTTTTTAATGATGGTCACGTCTATTTTATTCATAGCTTAAATCACATATAAACAAGAAAAGCTGCCCCACTTTCAAAATATACACAATGCTGAAAGGTGTGTTTTGTTGTATTAACTCATTATTGTAAAAAGTACAAATCGATGATTCATCTCACAAATCATGGGACACTGCTCTCCCCCATATAAGCGGCCTTTGTAAGTTAAAACTATCAGTATCGGCATTGGCATTAGCAATACTGCGCTTGCATTTACTTGGTAATAGATTAATAGATTGATACCAAAATTTGCAGTATGGCACAGCGCAAAAATATGGCGCCATCTGGATTACAAAAGCCCAGCTTAAACCAGTTTAAACAGGTAGTTGAAGCCGTTGGGAGGTCATATACCTCTGAGGCCGAGGGAGAATAATATAATGATGAAACACTGTACAGCAAAAACTCTCGGCTGATAAATAATCAAATCACAGACAGCAGCTTGAATTATCATAGTAGTAGTGTGTAGGCTTTGACTGACATGATTACTCAAGAGGAAACAGGGTGTGTTGACGTGGGTGGCAGCCATGAAAACATTTCACTCACCCACACAACTATGTGGCCATCCTCACGTTCACGTACCCTTACCTTTCACCTCATTTGTAACAACAGCTTTTGGTAGCACAGACTCAGCAGTACACAACACCACACGCAACACTTCTTTTTTTCTTTTTTCTTTTGTTCCTTTCCACCGTTTCTACGAAGACAATATCAACAACAAACCCAAAGGAACACAGTGATGACATCTGTGGTGAGGCAAGTCAGCCAGCTTTGTTTACATGTCGACCATGTGTCGACGTCAAAGTCCTCGCTCCTTGCTGCGTTCAGCAAGAGGAAGGATGTGGAGCTTATAAGCGGGGAAGCACCGGCTCGAACCTCTTATTTACGCTATGACCTACATGCATGTTTTTAACCCTATGATAGTTGATTAGTATATGTCGCATCAGTGAGAGTGTCGGTTGGTCCCAGCAACAGCAACCGGGGGGGGGGCAGGAACAGGAACAGGAACTGCTCACGGCTGAATGTCTCAACAGAAACAACCAAAGGCATCAGCCTCTGTCAGAGAAGCAGCAAAACAGAGCTTTTCCATTTAACTTAAAAACAACATTGCTGCTTGGTTTGCAGAAAAATTACCCCCTGCGACTAACACATAAAAACACAATTTGACATGTTTGCGTGTAAGCTGTGCAGCTGCTTGGGGGGGAGCAGCAGGGGTGTAATCCAAGGGTTTTTTCCAACCTCAGCATCAGGGTGACTTCAAGAGGTCACAAGTTAACCTCGAGGACTCATCAGATGATGAGATGAGATGCAAAGTTCTGCTATATCCAGTCTTTTTTCTCACGTCTTTGCTGCCTTAAAACATTACATCCTTTTATTTGTTGCATACCTGTTTGATCTTCTCATGTGGTTTTTGTTTAAATAGCTACTAGGGGAACTAGAGGGGAAGTATCTCTGGGGTGGAAGTGGTAACTGTTTTGTGATAAAAGGCCCCAGTTACACAAAGCTTACAGTCCGAGGTCATAAATCCTTGTCCTTTTCCCCCCTTGAAGCAGGGATATCGAACTCATTTTACATCTAAAGAAGTTTGACTTTGTGCATTAAACTCCTGAGATAACCTAATATAAGTTAAAGAAGAGCAATTTCAACAGTGCGTCTCAGATTTTCTACATGATAAAGAGACGCTGCTGTAATAAATGAAAAAAATCAATCGGCAAGAGTCTTATATCCTTTTTCACATTTTCACATTTGCCCCATGGGCCGATTAGGGCGTTTGCAGGGCTGATTTTGGCCCCCGGGTCTTAGGTTTGACACCCCTGCACTAAAGGATATGTTAAATACGAAGCACCAGCAGCTCATTACTAATTACCTATTTAAAAAAAAGTTTAGACTTTGTGTAAAATGGAGATAAAAACAGAAATCAAACCATTTTAAGGGTGTGTTTAGGCAAAGCAATAAGAAGACAACATGTGAAACCCTGAAATGGAAAACATTTGCCTTTCGATTAGAAATTAGCCTCTCTTATTTTAATGCTCTCTTTGAATTTGATGCCAACAACAGGTTTCAAAATAGCTGGGACAGACACATGTTTACCACAGTGTTGCATCACCTCTTATTTTAACAGCCTGTAGGCGTTGAAGAATGAAAGAGATCAGCTGCTGTAGTTCTGAAAGAAATATATCAATGAAGAATGGAAAGACGTAACGTTTGGAAAGACGTTTCAGCTACTCAGCAGTTTGTGGGGTCTTTTTGTTTTATTTCAAATGTGCCCTATGTTTACAGTTGGTGACATTTCTCGACTCTTACTACTACTTTTACTTTTATGGCGCAAGTTTGGGTGTTGAGATAAGATAGCATGCAGGCTTGGTGGCAAATATTTCAACATTTGGTAGTTTGTCTCACCACTTCATGTTAAAAATACTCCTTAAGCATCTTCAGCAGAGGATATTTAGACGTTTCTCATGTTGTTTGGCATACAGTGTCCATGTACGCCAAGCAAATTGCAGAGAGCAACAGCTTTGTAAACCGTAACTTGGGTGATTCTGTTTGTTATTCCGTACCCTCTTTCTTAGTTTAGCACTAAGAGTCCAAGTCTTCATTAGGGTGAGGATTAGACCAAAGTCATAGCAGGATGTATAGGAGTGATCCATTAGATGACTCTGATTTGTCTGAGTGACAGATAAATCCTTATTACTAGCAGAGTGGTACTTCTCTCACTGGCACTTTTTGTATTTTGGTTTTGCTTCCAAGCGCGCAGAAGAGGCAGTCATCTAAATGTGCATGTAGGAGGACACCGTCAAGAAAGGTCAAAGGTGTCAGAAAGGAATAAGGAAAAGAATATGTGAACAGGTTTTGCCTGGAACGCATCTCAGAAACCAGTGTTAGACTGATCAGTACGCTTCATACATTCATGACCCAAAGAAGGCTGTAATGTTTCTAGATGTTGTTTATATATGCTTTGTTTTGAATTTTTTGAATGGACAGCGTTCAGTAACACTTGTTGTTGAGAGTCTTCCTGAGCCTTTAGGGCAGTGATTTCCAGTAGACTTTTTCCTGGCTTTACTACAGTCGCACTGAAGGGCCTGAGAATCATGTTCAGACAATATTGATTTAGATTTGGCATCACCGCTGGCACTGTATCAGTGGAAAAGAGATTTGTTGCCAGTAAACTGAGGTGTGAGTTGTTCAACCAGATTTTCGCTTTTTGTTTTTAATCATTTAATATCAAAAGGAGCCGGTTGAGGTGGCTCAGCCATCTGAAAAGGATGCTGTCTGGACGCCTCCCAGGTGAGGTTTTACAGGTGTGTCCAACCAGGAGGAGGACCCGCAGCAGACCCAAGACATGCAGGAGAGGTTACATCAGTGTTTTCCCTTGAAGAGCTGGAGGAGGAAGATAAATAAAACGAGCATAAATTCTTCAAACTAATCACTGTGTTTAAATGATGTGCAATTTTTTTTTTGATTCAGTTCAATTCAATTCAAATTTATTTCTATAACGCCAAATCACAACAACAGGCAATTTATATTGTAAGGTAAAGACCCTACAATAACACAAAGAAAACAGAAAACCTCACCAATCATATGACCCCTATGAACAACCCCTTAATTGGAAGTAAAAACTCCCTTTGAACAGGAAGAAACCTTTAGCAGAACCAGGCTCGGGGAGGAGGTGAGCGGATGAAGAATTTTCTTCTGGGTTTTATGTTTCTAATATATTTCCAGCCTTTTTAAAACAAAAAACAAAAACCAAAAAAAACCAACTGCATTGCAGTTTAGAAAGACTAAAGAAAGACGGAGCCAACATGTCTGGCTCTGCCGACTGGTAACGAAAATCTTTTGCCTCTAAAGGTTACTAATTAACAAAAATCAAACTCTTCATAAAGCTGTCAATATTTTCAGTCTAACTCCTGGCACAGTATAGTTTTTACAGTTAGAAGAGATATGTTTATCAGTGAGCTTTAGAGGTGCTGGAAGGTTGATTTTATTACCTTTGGACAGAGATAAACTGTTTCTAGTCTTCTGTGGTTCAGCCAACCCCTCTAGCTTTCTGTTTGCTGGTAGCTGCCTTTCACAAGAAAGTAAATGAACATATTTTCTATTATTGGTAGAGTGTTTCTCAAACAGTGGAGTGCAGACCACCAGGGGAAACATATACAATAAAGCTAAAGTGAGGTAAAGGATATTAAACAAGCAAAAGTTAACTCACAATTTAAGTAAAACTTAATAAGTAAAGTGTGAAAATTGGTCAAGTGTGAACATTTTTGGCTCCTGAAGAGGGGCGTACCAGAAAAAAAAAAAACTTGAGAGCTTCTGTTTTAAATGCAAAAGGGTTAAACTCAAGACCCACAAGCCAAATCTGGCCCTTTGCAAATTTTAATCTGGCCCGCTTATAGCTGTGGTGTGCACACCAAATTAAACAAAGAGCCGCACCTTCATAGCACCTGACAGCTAACAAGGTAACACACAGTCCAACCAAAAGGCAGCTGAGGTATGAGACTGAGTAGGTCATGTGAAAAGAGGCCAGTTTAGGCATTAGCCATGAGGCAGTTTCTGTTTTAAGAGAAAATTGTGTCATTAAGGAACCAGTTGAAAGAAGAAGAATTTTGATGTTTAAATGAAAAAAAAAAAAAGGCATTTACAGCAAAAAAAATTATTCTTCCAGCTAAATCTCAGAGTGGGAAGTTCTATTCCTACATCCAGCTGGTTCCATGCCTAAACTGTGTATCGCAGATGGAAAGTCGAGACGTTCTGGTGAACGACTGTGCTATCATGTTGAGTCCTGTAAAACGGGCTCGGTGAGACTTGCGGGCATATGAACGGGAACAGAATGAAAGATCCGCTACTTTGCTTTGACATGAAGGTGTATTTTTAAGTGACCCATAGGGCAGGTAGCTGTCTGTCAGGTTTGTGAAACAGGTTGCTGTGGGCTGGTTGTGTGGTAGCCTTCTTATAGTTTAAACACACAACTTTATAAAGTCTAAAAGACTTTTATGTGGGCTGATTGAGGCCTTTATGTGGTCCAAAGTGTACATGAGAAGGCTATATGAAGCATAAATTATCAGTCATTAAACTCTATATGTATGGCCCTTGCTATGCTTTTCATTTCCTGGTGTGGCCTCTTCAGAGAAACTGAATTTGACACCTGTGCTTTAACTGTGATTTTTCTTTTTAAAAAAAAAAACCAAAAACTTGTTTTTAAAGCCCGAAAAGGGATCGTGACTATTTGCATCTTAAATGTTGTGGAAATTTGAGCCAAGTTACCTTTCAAGACAAGTTAACACTGAAAGCTTTGTCTTATTCACTCTCCTGGGTTTTTGGAGTTTTGAAATAATAAGGGCATGAATAGACATGATACACCTGATGACAGTGTACTCACACGTTGTGGTATTGAACTCCCATTGTACAGCGCTGCCGAGTGTGGTGACTCACACTTCTGCAGAGTCACTCTTGGAAAGATCTGACTCTCCTCTTATTCAGGAATTTCCTGATCCCTGCTCGGCTCCCTGTGAAAATGAACTGCAGGCTACAAGAGAGACTTCCAGTCAGCCATTGCCCCACCCACCCTCACAGCTGGCCAGCTATTGGGAAGTTCCAGGTTAATAACTAAACTGAGGACATATGCTGAAAGAGTTAGCCGGGCAGGGCTGATATCTTTTTTTGGTCAGCTGTGAATGTGGAGTCAGCATTGTGAAAATTAGGCTGAGTAAGGAAGCAGAGAGATAACACAGTGCACCTCTGACATTTATTTAAGCCCGTCTGTCTTCCTCCATTTTTTTCTTTAAGTTTCTCACTAAAGTAAAAACATCAGAAAATGTAGGCCGAGATGACATATATAGATAGGAAACACAATCAAAGTGACATTTAACACATGTCTAATAATAAAATAATTCATTTTCACCACAAACAGTGCATGAGTCACAGCAGCGCAGTCAGATTAGAAAGATTGTAGTTTCAGTTGAAACATTTGTGGTTTTAGGACTTCCGGTCACACCTTGATTGTAGTTTTCCTAGTGGTGCGTGTTCTTTGCCTTGACGTCAGCAGAGCGGTGGTTGGGAGTGCTATTACTCACTCACTGTTTAAAATGCATTCTTGTACACCAAGTACAGCACAGTGCCTGTGTCTTAACTTCCCAAACAGGAAGTTCTAGCCAAGACTGTTGCCAAATCATCTGCGCTACACCCCTGTGGTGAAGTTTACTCAAGAAACGCATGCATCTCTGGACATGTTTAACCTAACTTTAAAGTTTGATGGTTATTGTTGTTAAAGCTTTTACACTAGCAGGAGCAAAATCTCGTTATTTATCAACCGCAAAGTTTGCTAATCACAAACTGTACAGCATTGTGGTTTTATCTGTGGGGATCTCTCAGATTAAATAATGAAAATTAAACTTTAAAGATAGGGAACATTTTCATTAAAACCAGTTTGTAAAAGATGAGGAAAAGTTTGAAGACAAAAAGAAAATTAATGTGACGTCCTTCCTCACAGTCACTGTGAAGTCTGAAGGCAGTGTCTGCAAACTGGTTTACTCCAGGCTCTCCACCGCTGTAAATACAAACATAATTGATGAGCAAACACCGATATCATACAGACAACAGGAAAGAGTGGGCCGTAACAAACACGGCCACGCTTCACATCGAAAACAGGTGAGGATCACAGTCCCACAGAGCCACCTACTGGTGAAGACAAGCAGAGGCTGGTCAGTACTGCACGGCTCATGGCATAAAAACTCAGATCTGAGAAAAGTTAAATATTAAATAAAACCACGCAAGATTTCCCCTTGAAAGTACACAACCTTTTTGCTTTTTATTTTGACATATAATGTCTTAAGTACAGGAGATATCCACATGAAAAACATATTTAAGCTCTTAAAACCAGAACCAAATCAATTGTACACTCCCTCCAAGTGTCACGCTCTAAAGCCAGAACCATTTTTCTACAAGCATATTTAAGTAGAAACATCAGGGGGTGTATCATAACTGGAAAAGCAAAACTGCCCCATTTTATGCATTGTCTGTTATCTGATTCTTCCTTCCACTAAATTTTATGACTGCAGGATACGTGGCTGCTCAAAATAAGTTCGCATAAAGTTTGCATAACAACTACTGAGGAGCAAAAATGTAATGGTTTTATTTTTACAGTAAAACTGCACAGTTTGTTACTTTATTATCTGAATATTTTTGAATTTCTGTCATAGATAAATTGAACCGTATAAGAAACAAACAGAACCAGTAAAAGAAGTACAATATTACTACAAAAATACCCCCACTTTAAGTCAGTAAAATCTTTTCTTTTCTGGAGGATTAAATTACGTCTGAAAAACATGACGGGCTCTTTGAGAGTTAATAAAGCTATGAAATTTTTCTTAGTCTCCTCTGTTATGCAGAACCTTATAAATAGGGTCATCGTATGAAAAATTAGCGAGTCCCTCCCAACTAACCCCGCCAAAATCTTTTTTTTTTCTTTTAAATTGTGCAATAGCTGTAATTTATCTAATGAATCCATGCAAAGTTTTATCTTCATTTTCACTCAGAGCTGACACACACTGGGCAGTTTCTCGTTTTCAGAGCATTCTCTGTAAACCCAAAAGATGGTTATGTGGGGGAAATCCCAGCAGAGCCGCAGGTTCTGAAATACTCTGAGCAGCGTATGGCACCAGTCACTTAAATCAGCTCTCTTCTCCACTTTCATGCTCAGTCTGAATTTCAGCAAGTGGCCTTGGCCATACCCATTTGCCTAAACCCGTTGAGTTGCTGTTAACGAGCAGTTGAACAGGTACAGCTAGTGAAGTGGTCAGTGAGTGCATATTTTCTTTTTTTCCAGTGATTCTGAAATCATCCCCAACAGCAATCCAACAAGCAGGAAACCTCAGAGGACTCATAGTTCTCAGCTCACAGCGATTATTTGTCCAAAATATAAATACAATGAGACATTTCAGGACTGAAAACAAGATTAGGTGTGAATCAGGACAAATCAACAGCAACTGTGCTTTTTTTTCTCTTTTATTTAAAAAGGAAAATAACAAATGTAAATAAAAAAATACATGTTTTTGAGCTCAGCATAAGAATAGAAAAAACGGGAAAACCTGGTGCAACGGCTGCACAGGTGCTGAGATTTAATCCCTCGCTAAAGCAGAAAAAAAAACCCAACTCAGCACACTGAAACCTGATTTAAAATATATGTACAGTATAAAAAGAAATGAGTACACCACTCTTTAATATCACCTAAATGTCAGCTCATGTGAAAGAGACAAAACCAGCTATAGTTAAAGCACCGCAAATGAAAAACTCAGTGCAACGGTAACCAATTAAAATGTGACTGAGCAGCAAATAGAGAACTGTCAGGTTAAAGGTCGTTTAATGGTCAATCGGATAAACATCCACTGGAATCTTCCTTGCTCGTCACGGTCACCTTACCCTTTCTAGACTCGGCCCAACTTTCACTTCACGAGCAGCGACACAAGAGAACAGACCACCTGTTGATTTCTCTCCAAGTGATCATTTCACACAGAAATGTAGCAGAAATCACAACACAGCTAATGTCCTTTCCCCCACATACGCACCAGAGCCCAAAAACCAAGCATTCGGATGCGACTGTGTCGGGTATGTGTCAAAGGTGTGCTTACTTCTTTTGCACAGAGTTTCTACTGTGAAGCGTCTTTTGTTTTGTAACGTAACAACTCTAACGGCATTCAAACTAATAGTAAAGTAATAATAACAAATTTAACATTAAAAAAAGTTCGCAGGGGTATACTCACTTCTGTTGTATGCTGTATCTAATACAGAATTATACATTCTAAAGAAAGGTACAGCTATCGAGTCCCAAAGTTAAACGAACGCTAGCAGCTTAACTAATCTCTTCTTAGGATAAACCTTTTGATTCACAAATGCAGCATGCTAAAAGAAATAATAATCATACAAAACAATATCGCCAGCTCAGGGCCACGACAAGATACAATGGATCATCACTACAGTGTATTATTTTCATCCCTGTGCTGGTGTTTGATTTTTGGTTTGTTCAAAGTCCCTGGTTCCCCGTTCAAACTCGAGAGTTAGTAAAGGGCGACACATTGCTGAGTATTTGTATTGCTGGAGAAAAGAGATGGACGTTGGCTACTTTGCATCTCCGGTCTTTAAGCTGGCACTCCACCAACTGAACACACATTCACTTATTTTACAATGTGAATCAACTCTGTTTCGGTTATGTTACGCATTTTATCCACTGTGAGCGATACTAGAACTAAAGCCCAATGTTTATAACCTTCTAAAAGTTCTCAAGCTGTTGAAATCACTCAGACGTTACAAATACAGAGTGAGACACGTCACTCTACCTTGTTTTTTTGTTGTTGTTGTTTTTTCCCCTCCCCCTGTGTCACTTTTGGGCTACCACGGAGAGAGAGAAAAAAAAAAGAGTCACATACCAGGAGAGAACCCGGTCTACATCTCACATTTGATGTCCTGTAAATGTTATATTAATATTTTTCACCGGGTAGAATTTAAAAACTACCACTCACACAAATGTACATATACACACAAACACATATATTGTATGTACTCAACCTGCAGGCTATTAGTGGAGTCACATAACAATTCAAGGCCCACCCCAACATGCTCTGGATTTCATTTTACTCTTGGGATCCATGTTGACCAACAGCAAAGGAACAAACAAACAAAACAAATAAGGTTTCTCCCACACTGGCATATTTTCAGACAGGCTGGTCATAAATCTGGTTCTATGATTTCTGATCTGTTTGTTTAACCAAAAGAAGAAAGAAAAGAAAGCAAAATCCTAACGGGCTCATGATTTACTAATAACATGGAAGAACACATTCACGTGTCGTTTGGTAAATAAGAGAAGAGACTCATGACAAAAAAATGGGCTGATAGGTCATTCATCCTGATTCACAGACCAGCAGAGCCCTCTGAGTCTGCGTTTAAGCCAGCACACATTATTTGGGATGTGACACCTGAAAAACTGAGGCCCTGAGCATCCAAGATGACACACAGAAAGAAAGTTTGGGTCGGTCATAAGGTCGGCAGCCAGCCAACCACTCGCACGGCATTTATAAAATTAAAACCAGTGGAAGTGAATCTGCTGAAGACCAAACAATCCACCCCCTAGCAGAGTCAAAGCGGGCTGATTGGTCAGCCTTGTCCACTTTGCAACGTCAGTGGAGAGACGGGGAAGAAGGGCATCAGTGGAAATAGGCTCGATAGCAGGCGAAAGCACTGAGAGCCAGCGCTGTGCACAGGCACACTTTGGTTAGTAGTGGGGACCAAGTCCCCGGCATGGGAGAGTTTTCCTTTGGCTGCTGCTCAGATTTGTTCGGAAAGGAGGTATCATCGTGGATCTCCAAATGGCCGTCGGACTGAGCAACACCGTCACGAGCGTGCTGGAGGTCAGCAGCAGGCTGGGAGTCAGCAGCTGGCATCCTTTTTCGAACTTTTTCTGAGGAGCTGAATGAGAAACAACGAAGGTTCAGATGAGAAAATAATTCTTTTTTTTCTTTTTTTTTTTACTTCTTTTTTTTTCCACAGAAACATGGACTTCCTTGCTAGCTGAAATTGGAAGATTAGTTTTTGAGAGAAAAGAACAAACACAAAAACAACAAACAAACAAAAACACAACAACGTACTAACTTTACCTTTTTTGACCTCATAAAGTCCAATCAGTTACGTGGGGCATAAGGATTTCATTCTTTTCAAATATGAATGAAATTTCGAGTAATGAGGTCAGCATATGTACAAAGAATCACTGTGAGCAAAACATCCTTTTGATTAGTGGTACTTATTCTAAATTTATGTATTTAAAATGTTTACGAAACCTTTTCAAAATTACAAATTCACAACAGAATGTGAAGAAATAATCACTGTGACCTTGTATTCACAAAGTATTGTATTGAAAAGATATCATTTTTAACTCTACGTGAAAAAGGGCCACGCTGTACCTTTCTGTAATACCACATGTGCCACAAGATGGTGCACTGAGCCTGGGTAAAATTTATTTAACCAAGATATCAAGTATCAAGACTAATCTTGATTCATGATACAGAGTTTTTGCACAGTTGGAAATGCAGTGTGAAGGATTTTGGGTATGCAACCTACACAGATGTGCTTGTGTAAAAACAACAACAACCAAAAAAAAAAAAAAAAGTAGGTGTACAGGGATGATGGTGTGCATAGGTCGCATGCTTATTGATTGATAAGTAGGCCTGAACAGGAAGAGTTAACATCATAGAGCGAGAAGGGCCAAATAAAACAAGTGATAAAAGGGTGGCATGAAAAGCACAAACGGAGGCTGCACTGGACAATTTTCATTGGTTTTAAAACCCTTTGTTAGAGAGTAGTCCACAGAGCAGTTGTTTGTGACACTGCCCCCTGCTGAGAGTAAACAGCTACAGCTAGACAACAATCTGCAAGGTTGTACGTAGGCTGTAGGCCCTGTAAGCATCAGCACACACCTGTGGCATCTTAACACACCCACTGGTGAAATGCTTCCCTCGGATGGAGCAAGTCGATCACGAATCAACAGAGAGCTTTCTGTAGTGTCTGTTAAATACTTAAAAGCCGTGTATTTAATTTTAGGAATTCAACACCTCATATTTCAAACTGCACTCTATTTAATTATGTTTCCTGGCCTTTCTGCTCCACGGAGCTATGAGCTTTAGAATCAACACTGACACACGATCCTGTTTTCCTAACAATATTAGATAAACTCAAACAAAACGTGATCTGGATGATTACCCCAGACTGTAGGTCTCTGTTGCTCGGATGATCTCTTCAGGGAAAAAGGACGGCTCTGCTTTGCCATTCTGAGGGTCTCTGGGAGGAGGAAGAGGAGGAGGAGGGGTGAACTCGGGAGGATCATCTTCCTCGTTGGACTGCGCTCTCCATGACTCCTTGAAGAGGGGAAAAAAATAAAAAAATAGCTAAAATAATAGATTTCAAATCGATAGATATTGCAGCATGTTTTGGTTTTGTTTATTTTTTTAGAGGGGACCTTTCATCAACAGAGACTCCAGTTTACCTTCATTATATTGTGCATGTTCCTTTATATTTATTATATTATATCAGTCTAATCACAGTATGCTTCTTAATTATTATTATTATGTTTCTTATTACCAGTTAAATGAGAACATTAAACTCAGTGCATTTATTTTTATGGTTTCTCATAACTGACAAAACAAAACCCGTTTATAAAAAACAGACACAGGCTTTGAACTCCAAGTCAAATGAACCACCCACACACACACACGACCAAGTAGTGATTTCTAACATTCACTCTTAGGATGTTTATGTGCTTTATGTCAAAGGGTTGATTCTGTTCATCTGGACGTCTTATTTAAATGGCCTTCTTGACTCCGCGCTCCTCCCAGACCAGGATGTGTACATCCTGATCATTGAAAGAGTGTCCACTGGCCTGTAGGTGGAAATAGACTGCAGAGTCCTGGCCTGACGAGGTAGCTCTTCTGTGTTGTGCCATCCACTTTGCCAGAGGTTAGTTGGATTCCCCTATGTATAAATCATGGCAATCCTCCTGGCACTTAACAGTGTACACTACATTACTCCGTTTGTGTCGGGGGACCCGATCCTTGGGCTGGGCCAATTTTTGGCGCAGTGTGTTTTGGAGTTGAAGCCATGGAGACGCAGTGTTTAGAAAAAAATGCATCTCAACTGTTCCGATACTCCTGACACATAAGGGATCACTAAGGGTTTTTGCTTAGGCAGCAGTTGTCCTTCTCTCCTGGATCAGCTGGAGCTTTCTTTAGGCGCCTTTGCACCTTTGACAAATGTCCAGCTGGGATAACCACATTTACTCAGAGCCTTCCTGAAGTGATGTTCTTCTGCTTCTCTGGCCGCTCTGTCTGTGGGGATGGTGTTTGCTCTGTGTTGTAGCGATTGACAGAATCAACCTTTTGGGATTTACTTACCTGGATGATTGAGCATGCATCAAGACATTTGCTTTATGATGTTAAAGATGACCTATAATCCATTTTCTCACTCTATCCACTTTGTTAGAAACACCTTGCTAGGAAGGACCTCTTGTGCCTTCAGAAATGCCTTGATTCTTCATGGCATAGATTTGACAACTTTCTGGAATTATTTCTCCATACGGAGATGACAGCAACCACAGATGATTGTGTGGAAAAATCCCAGTGGATCAAAAGTTTCTGAAATATTTAGACGAACAACATTCAAAGTAATTTAAAACCACCTTTCTGCACATTCTGATTCTCAGCTTAAACCTCAGCAGGTCGCCTCGGCCATGTCTACATGCCTAAATGCATCAAATTGCTGCCATTTGATCGGCTGATTAGATATTTTTGTTAAGAAGTGGGTGAACAGATGTACCTAAAGATGTTGTCAGTGAGCGTACACACTGGTACAATGAGGGGATATACTTGTATGGTCATCTCAGTGGGAATCCGGTCTTTAAGTGATGACGTGATGAATCCTGCTTCCAGCCCCAAACTACTGTGCGTTTAATAAGGCTTTTGTGTTTTTTACATATTCTAATGCTTTGTATCTTGTTTTATTTAATCTCAACAAGCCCCTAAAAACAGTCAGTGATCGTATTGTGTGATGGATTATCTCAGTTGTTCTCCCGACTGAAGTTCAGTCCGTTTACAGCATCCTGCCATGTGATTGCATTTGTCCCGGACCTTCGGGAACCCTCACGTTAACTTTTGAGTGGAAAAAAGTTAGCGTTCATCCTCCAGCTTCACTGTTTATATTATGCTAACATAGCTGTGTCGCTAGTGATCACATAGCACATCAAACCATCAAGCCAAACTTCAGTAACCCTACAAACGTCACTGCTGTTTACTTTCCTGTCTTCAATTGTTTCATAAATCTCTCAGTCAGAACATGGTATATTATATTTAGATGCAAACTAGCGAGCTAACTTCCTGATAACTTAGAACTCCATTAAATTTCATAAATTCAGTTTTCATGGATGCCTGGAAGTTAAACTTAATCGTTACACCTGGTAGAGCAACAACGCTGATCATTTTAATAAAGATGAACGGATTTAGACAGTTTTTAACTCTCAGTGATGCCGCAGTGATCGCTGGACTTAGGGACCTGCAGCAGAGTTTGGGCTCTGGCACGGCTAATGACGTCAGACTTAAAGACTGGATAGCTCCACCGCGATACGCTTTACCAGTGACAGCTAATCAAATGAAAGATGGATTAAGGGGAGCAAGAAACTAAAACAGTTTGTTTCAGAGAGCAGATAAACTGAAGCTTTGGACTAAGGTCCAGTATAACATTAAAAAACAACAACAACAATAAAACAATAACTTAAATTCTGAAGCAGGTAAAGTTACTCTCATAGCCCTCCAAACATAAAAATATAAAAGGTGGATATTGGTATAGCATTTAATGAAAAACAGACAAACCAAGTAAAATTTGTGCATTAAGAGGACAGAGCAGAAACGAGAGGAGGGACTTGCCTGCACGGAAGTATCTCCCTTGATGTACTTGGCACCTTCAATTATAGCCAGGTAGGAGAACCGAAGCTGATCTGCAGTCTGAATCAAGCCCGTTCGATAGCGTCGCATCTCCAGCAGCACATCGCGAATACGAACTGAAGACGGGTCTTTACGTAGGGACATCTACACACAGCAGCAAAAACATTCAATACAGACGTTTCTGACGTCCTCTGTAAGGTGTGCAAGAGCGTACTGACTTCTGTCACACTAGCAAGAAAATAAATAAATAAACAAAACTGTATGTGCTTGTACTTGAGAACAATGAGTGAGCTACCAGAGGTTTCAGCCACTAAACTGTAAAGACAACTTAAGCCAATAGATTTAGGCACACGAATAAATAAGAGCAGCTATCACCAACAAAATACACTTCTTTAAAATAACAAAAAACTGTAAAATTAAAAGACTAATCACTTGAAAACAATAGAAAAACTATAAATAGAAGCAAAATGCTCCTAATTTCAAGATCAGGACCTAGACTGAAAGGCAGGTAAACACAGGAATTTTGAAAATATGTTTATAAATACTAATACTGGAGCACACCTAATAAGATTCAGCAGGCTGTTCTAGCAGCTTGAAATACTTAACCTGAGGGTGGCCTTTGAAAAAAAAAAAGAAGAAAAAAAGAAAAAGAAATCACCTCTTCAACCAACTAAAAGCCAATGTAACGACCTCAGTGCAGGTGTTCTATATTTTATTTATTTATTTTTGTTTTTTTAAATACAGCTGCATTCAGTAACTGATTTTTTTTTTCCTTTCTTTTCAAAGATTCCTCTGAGCAGAGTTTCAGTACAACCAGCCAGGTAGAAATAAACGCGTGGATGGTTTTTTCAGCATCTCCCTGGAATAAAAAGCTTCTAACCTTTATAAAACTTCTTAAATGATTAAAAAAAAAAATTAAACTGGGCTGCTGATGTGGTTCTAAAAGTGAGGTCTGCAGTAAGGTCTGCACGAATTTGGACAATGACACTTTTTTTTTCTGCACAACAGTGGATTTCAGTCAATATATTACTGAAGTTCAAACTTTCAGCTTTAATTCAACATTAATGCAATACTCTTATTAAATTGACTTTTTAGGAATTAGACATTTTGATACAGTTTCCCATTTTTAGAATCTAAAAAAGTAATTGGGCAAACTAACAACTTTAAATAGTTTTTTTTTTAACACAACCTAACCATATGTCCAATTTCTAACCAGGTGTTCCAACAAGACAGCTTAGACAACTAATTTGTTCTAATGGATTCCCATTATCTTAGCACATTTCATCTGAAAATCAAGTGTTGTTCTAGCACTACAGCTTCTCAAGAAAAGGTTGCGTTAATTTCCTGTGCAAATGTCAGTCTCCTAGGAGATTAAATTTGTTATTATCATAACTTCCTAAGAACAGAGTTTGTACACACCAACAAGAGGCAGGTGTCCACGAGGCAAAAGGTCCCAGAGCGCCCAATTCCAGCACTGCAGTGCACCACCACTGGTCCCTGGTCTGAATTCAGACAGCCCGACTCTCGCACCTTGAACAGGAAGTTGAGGAAAGATGCAGGAGACTCCGGCACCCCAAAGTCGGGCCAGGTCGTGTAGTGAAAATGCAGAATCTCACGAGTCTCTTGAGTCTGCAGAGAAAGATTGGAGAGAAAACATGTAGGAGAAATGAAAAACTCAAAACAAAGTGCTGATTCCAAACTAAACCTGGATGTAGGGTAGAATACCATGTGGTGCAAATTCCTCTTTTATAAATTATCACAAGCATGACGTTCATGTTTTTTTGTTTTTTTTTAATCTGTGAATAAACAGACACTCCTTTTAATCATTAGCATGTTGGCACCACACGTTAGTAGATGTGACAATTAAGCCAGCATCAAAGATGAAGTGCTGTTTCACCAAGTGTGAAATAGAGACTCGCTGGAGAGCCAAAAAGGAAGTGTATGTCATTTGTTGCTGTCAGTTCTTGAGTCTTACACAGAACAGTAACCAGTGGAGGAAAAATAAAAACAGAGGCTACACAGTAAAAGACCCTCACAGAGAAAAACAACAACAACAACAGAGGACTAGAAGCAAAAGCAGCTCATTAGAAAGTAGACCATTTCTCACAGTTTCAAATATTTATAGCGCCTACAATTGCCTAAAAACAACAACAACAACAAAAAAAAAAACTAGTACAGTAAATCTAGTGATCAAATCCACTACAGGGGGTATATAAAGACAAGCCCTGTGAATTTGCCGTTTTTTTGTTAACTCTGGCCTGATTCTTCATTTCCACTTCACCGTCAGGCTTGACTTCTTCTTCTTTCTTTTTTTTTCCACTAATGATCTTGAGTATGAAAATTGTTCCTTTAAATTAAAATCTATGTTTACAAAGTTTTCACTTTTTTAAAGTTTTCTCATTTTCACTTCATCCCTTTTCTTTACACCGGTGTATTTTTACCCAACCCTACAGTTTTACAACCAAACTCAGCAGGAAGACAACTTACACACAGATTTTCCAACTCCAGCTGACGGACGGTGTAATAAGATTTGATGTCTTCAGAGACAAGGGTGAGCTTGAAATTGGTGTCTTCGAAGATGGCATCTCTCTCCTCTCTCTCTGGCCAGTACTGGGCACACTTAATCTAAAATGACATGAAGGTACACATTACACGCTGGGTAACGGACAGCAGTGAGGTTCAAAGGTAAACAAGGTATGACGATACTAAAACATTGTGAGGACTCAAACAGCTGCTTACAGAGCCTTTCTCTATGACCCGGTTCAGCATCACTACACCACGGGTCCTCTGCTCCCACACCATTTCCCAGAAATGGCCACATGTACTTGGTAGGGGTCCCTAAAAAGGAAGTACAGCACATTTGTTATATAAAAGGCAGGAAATAATATTTTTAGTGTAACAGAACACAATAAAACAGTATCTATTTAAAGAGCTTTCCAAGGCATCTGATTATTATTATTTATTCATTTATTTTTAAGACATTTGGTCTTCAGCATAAACACTCTTGCCCTGAAATTTCCTACAGAGGGAGACTGCAGTATGTTTATCCTTTGCGTAACTTCTTTGGATCAAAAACTGATCTAATCTACATTATAAACTCCTAAAAATAGCCTGGAAATATAGACGCAATTTTGAGTGCTGTTTGTAAATACATAACATTGTATAAGCTCTGTGTATTGCAAACAAACTGTCTTGTAATACAGTTTTGTTGTAATTGCATGGCTGGGAGAGGAAACATGATCACTCCTGTCTAATACACTTCTTTGAATGTTGCCAAATCAGCTTTGACCCAAAGCCACCGAAGCTACCCTCCATTATCAGCTCAAAGATGCCAGCTGCAGATCAGTTCAGTCCCAGTTCCTGCTCAGTTCCTTCTGCCTTGTCACCAGTTCATTGTCTGTCCGGCATTAGTACCAGCAGGGATCATCCCCAAGCTTTGCCCTGTGCTTTGACTTGGACACTTTGGGTCTTTACATTTGCCCATTTCCAATGTGTGCACTATGAAATGTGGAGCATTTACCAGCTTAATATATTGGTATTGTTAGTAAATAACTGACAATATTTGCTTCACAAAGTGCTTTAAAAGTTTTGCTTTCTCAGTGCGAGAAGGAATAAAGACATTTTAAATGCTTTTGGCAACTGATTTAACTTTATGTGGGGGGGGGGGTTTTAAATCAATCTTCAATGAGCTTTGTTTCTCTCTCTATGGTTACGACCTGTGGGTAGTAGATCAAAAAGGCAGAAAGTCAAAGCTCTAAAGGATGTCTGGGCTCAGCCTCAGAGACAGTATAAAGAGAGTGGCTATGCAGGAGGGGCTCAGGGTAGAGCCAGTGCTCCTCAGGCAACTGACCAGGAGTTCTCCTGGCACCTCATAGGTGAGTTGTTTCAGGAAGGTCCTCCAGGGTGAAGAAGCCCCAGCAAACCCAGGACACCTTTTAAAGATTGTATCCCTTGGTTGGCAATACCTCAGTTTTTGCCCAGAAGAGCGTCTGCTGACATTGCTGCCTCTTTGACTTGGAGCCACATAAACAGCAGAACAACACAATGGTATATTCATGTCCACTTGGCTGAACCCAACAGCAGCAGGATAAAAAACAAAAACCTGAGGCACAGGACAAGTTGAATGAAGACCAAAGCAGCACTTGTGCCTGCAATTGTGACTTCATCTCAGCAAGTATAACGAGCCCTAATGTCAAAGTGTTTTCCCAGTGTCACTCTAACCAGAAGGTCAACTCATTGATGCTGAGGATGACTTAAAAGTGATAAAACATGATAAACCTCGACTGAGGTTAGAATGAGGGTGGAATGAAAAGAAACCCCTTCATCGTTTAAAAGCACAACAAACAAAAGGATTCTAAATTTATCATAAAAGCCAAATAAAAACCTCAAGAAAACGGTGTCAGCAGAAACTAAGAATTATGACCTTCATAAAGGGAGGACTTCATGCTGAGTTATTGCATTAGAGTGGCCTCGTCTTTAGCTCTGTGTGCCTAACAAACTAATAACTCATATTCATTTTAAAAATGCTGCAGACAAGGACCTAAAATAAGGCGTAACTATAAAATACAAGATATTATGGTCATTAGGCCAACCAGGAAACTATATTATCTTATACAATCAGAAAATACTGACTTAAAAGTTTGGATTTTTCTGTCATTGTCTCTCTGAATTAGAGGAAATAATGAATTTTCAGTGCTGAATCTTTTCTACACTTACCTGAGTAAGGATATAGTTCCTCCGTGCCTCTTCTACTGTTATTAGGCTGGCATTAATGTAGTCATTTGTACCTAACTGCAGACGTATTCTGCTGTGATCAACTGAGAAGAGAAAAAACAAAAAAGAAATATGAAAATATGCATATGAACTTTTTTTTTTTTTTAAATGCCACAACCCACCAGGGACTAAAAATGCAGTTCTCAAACCAAAACAGCTGTAGGGAACACTTAACAAGCATCTTCATACAAACTAAAGATGTTTACTATTGTGAGATTAGCTATTTACGATTTCCAGTGAAATAACCTTTTAGGTAAAAGGTTAGCAGTATAAAAAACTTTCAGGTTCCTCATTTTCATATCTGGTAAAGGGGAATAAGAAAACCCTTGTTGGTATTTACGGTAACTATTTGCAACTTGGTCTGAGAAAAAAAATTTTGCATGGCTTATTGAGTGTGAAAAAGAGGAAACTCTGGTGTTCAGCTGTTAGTTCAGGATGTTTGTAGAAAGTTCATCGCAACCTGACTATCTGCTGAAGCTGACATGAGGCTTTCAGTTGTTGCAAAGTCTCCAGCAGTAAAAAGATTTTGAGAAGAGGTCAGCGTGACCTGTGAGAAGATAATCACGAGAGGAAGTGCACTAGACCCATTTTAAATGCCAAACTGTTATAGAAAATGAAAACAAACAAGCAAGAAAACAAAACAAACAAACAAAGACATTGATGATCAAAAAAATACATATTGGAAAAAAATTGGTATCTTTGTGTTCTTTGAGTCAGCAGCAAGAGGGAAACTTCCAGAGCTGAAAACAAAGAAGTGGCAAAAACTGCAGATCCTCTAGAGACCACCTGAGGTTGACTCTAAAAGCAAATAATTCCCACAAGACTCCCCTGTTAAAACACCCAAATTTACAGCATTAAAATATATATTTACAACTTGGTGTAGAAAAAAAAAAAAGAGGAAACTCATTCACTTAGATAAGTGAGTTATTGAGTTAGCTTAGTCATTGCATTGATTGACAAGTGTATTTACATGTAGCTGATGTACGCCTCCACTAACTGCAGTCACTGAGCTTTTTTAAATGGAGATCATTTGACTAATAACTAATGTGTGATACAAACTAGTCACAAAGTTTGTGCTCCTTTTTGGTGAGTGTTTACTGCTACTGTATTAATTAACAGTTCATTGATTCTGCTAAAAAAAAAAAAAAAAAAAAAAAAAAAAAAACTGTACCTGTAACCTCAGCCCTTCACCCTTTCATCCATATAAGGTCAACTCTGGCTCCCCAAAAATCATCATAGCATTATGATGGTGGCAAAACTCTAACTTTAAAGCTTCAAAATTCAGCTTTTATCCACATGCACCTTTAACATTGTGTATGGTCACCAAACTGCCAGTAAGAATATATTTTAGATACACAGATTTATATCCTGAAGTAACAGCACAATATCCAGCACACAGCTTGTAACAGTACCAAAATTTTGGTCAAAGACACCAGTAAGTCCCAATGAGGGCAACACTGCTAATGAAATCAAGCTCACAAAAAACAGTGGCTCCTTTAAGATTTTTAAGCTATATCCTCAATTCAGAAAAAAAAAAAATTTCTGTTAATATTTATGAATGAATTGTGCATCAGTATATACACTCACTTTTTATGTAAAATACAAACAAATAGGAGCTGTGTGATTATGGATAACCATATATTAATTAGGGCTGGGCCATATTATACCGTTCACGGTAATACCGGTATAATGTTAGGCAACGATAGGAAAATGAAATATCGCGATAGAATGGGAGTAAAACGCGCATGCGCGGTGCCTTTGTTTTCATACGCACATGGCCAATTGTTGAGTGAAACAGATGAACCAGAATTGGTTTGTAAAAATGGTGCAACTTCCGTGATGTGGAACTGGTTTGGTGTTTGTCCGTCAGATACACAACAAAGCACATTTTTTTGCAGAACATGCAAGCGGCCGTTGTTATTGTCATATTTGTCGGACTAAGATGCTCTTAAATCTGGGAGTAATCTGGGTCCTAAACTCCGTATACTTCAGGTCAAACAACACTGCAGCATCACTTAGAGTTAAAAACTGTCTAAATTCTTTCATCTTTAATAAAACGATCAGCATTGCTGCTTTACCAGGTGTAACTATAAAGTTTAACTTCCAGGCATCCATGAAAACAAAAGTTATTACATTTAACGGAGTTAGAAGTTAGCAGGAAGCTAGCGGAAGTTAGCTCGCTAGTTTCGCTAGTTACCTAAGCATGATATTGCATGTTCTAACTGAGAGATTTCTGAAAAAAATCAAACGTACAGCTCTGCTATCACTTCCAACATAAATGAAGACAGGAAACTAAACAGCAGTGATGTTTGTAGGGTTACTGAAGTTGGGCTAGCTGGTATATAATGATGTGCTACGTGATCGCTAGCGACACAGCTATGTTAGCATAACATAAACAGTGAAGCTGGAGGACGAACACTAGTCATTAATATACTGCAACAACATGGGAATAGAGCAGCTGCCAGAGAATTCAACATTAATGAATCAATGGTACAGAAGTGGAGGAAGCAAGAAGAATGAGTTTAATAAAGTTTGATTTATCTGACTGCTTTGTTTCGCTTAATGTGCCTTATAATCCCGTGCACCTTATGGTCCGAAAAATGCATACTGCACACTGCAGTTTAATGTTGCAAAGCACCTCTTTTTAACTTCAGTGGATATTATACATGGTTATGCTCAGGATATGTCAGCCCATTTCTACTGGAAATGCCTTTTGGTTAAACTTTCAGCAAGGAATTTGCATTTGCACTGTTAAATTTTTATAAAGCTTTAATGTACATAAAAACCAGCTTCTTGTTTATGTGAAAATAAATGGAAGGTTGTCTTTTTGCACTAGTAATGTTGTGGAGTTGTATTTTGTCTCGCATCAATTATATCGTCGGTTATATCGTTATCGCAAATTTTCAAATATATATCGTGATAAATATTTTTGGCCATATCGCCCTGCTCTAATATTAATAAGATAAGCATTTCCTCTATTTCCTCTCTTTTTTGTTTCTGTGTTTGCTTTTTATTTCACCATTTATTTCAACGCTTAAAAAATAAATGATACTAAAAGCATTGCTGGGAAAAAAAAACAACTTAATTTCCCCTTTCCCTGATCTTACCCTGTGTAGCTGTTTTTGAGACACTCAGTAATAAATTAGCTGGAAACACTACGCCAGTCAGAGTGATGCAAGGCTGTTTCTATTGCGCAACACTACCTTCACTTAACTTCAAACTGATATTACAGTTCTTGTACCTACTGAAACTCCAGCCAGCTTAGGTATTTATATAATGCTGCATAATGCTGTGACTTCACCACAGATGTTTAAACATAAATAGGAGATTATAGACCCTTCAACACTGCGGGTAGAGTACCAAGCAAAGAGACCCACAGTGGCATTCACTTAACCTTCAAGTATTCAAATGAGGTTGCATTATCACCCCAGCTGTATATTTATATGTGCCTTTGTGATATTTTGAATCAGAAAAAGGTTCCTACCATGACATGACATTTGCCAGTCCACAACTTTTCATAGTTTCTTACACGAATAACCCCTTTGGTGTGGCAAAGATAGTAGAAAGCTGTGTGAAAATGTGAGCATGTTGTTTTTTAAAACATAACAGTGTTTGATTTTATTGTAATTTTCCACTTCTACTTACTCACTTTAATGTTTTGCAATGAACCACAGTTCACAGAGGCAGAGCAAGATTCAGAGATATCCTGAAGCACATGTGGTTTGATAACTGAGCAACCAGAGCTGGCAGGCAGGACACAAACAAATCTGCTACTTTCAGGGGCATTTAGACAACGTTTCTACTGCAGTTACCCAAATACTGAATCCCTGTGACCAACCTCTGTCTGCATGGTGCTAGCTTTAAGAGGCAGGTGAAGTTTTAGGTAATGTATCCCTTTTACAGCAGGTTTGGTATAAATACCTGGCATAACCGTGATGCTTAAAATCACTGAAAACCCTAGTTAATTACATGAAAACATTTTCAAATATCTGCCCTAGATAAATGAAACCAGTATATGAGTATATAATGAGGTCCTAAATGTAATTTTAGTGGCTACAACACCTTGAGAGTTGTGGGAATATTTAAGTATTTCAGACTCTGCAGTCCAGCACACTGAGGCAAGCAAAGACAAACTTACACGGGCTAACGTCTCTGTATCGATTCCGAGTCTTGTTTTCAGGTGATTTGGCAACCTTACAAGGGAATTCACTCGACTGCTGCCGAATCTCCTGTAACAGAATAAAAGGAGGAAAACAAGCATTAAAGCAGAGTTTTGGTGTTTTCGCAGGGTTTTTTTTTTCTGTTTTGTTTTGTTTAAAAAAAACAAAAGAAACATCCACTCCACATTAAAAAGCTCTGAGTGTGACTGCTGTATTCTTTAAGACAAACAAACAAATAATGATGACATTCGCTGATGACCCTTTTACAATTTCCTCTAGCTATTTCAATAATAATCAGGATTATATTTGCCTCAATACGAACACTGTCAAAAGCTTGTATTTAGACTACCCTTTCTTAGGGTGGCTAATGAAATTTTAATTTAAATGTCAATTCTCATTTCCAACTATTATGAAAACAAGAAACAACATTCATTTTCATTGTTTTATGATATATATGTTCCAAGCCCACCTCTTCTGCTTTCACCTCTTCCTAAAATGTTTAAACACACTGTTTAGTTCAGCTGCAGGCAGTATAACTGCAAGAGAGCTAAAGAGTGAGAGAAAAAGTTTCAAGGCATAGGTAGGGGAACCTGTGGAAGGATTTTTAATGGTTGACTGCAGCCGTTTCCAACTTTAGATCACTTAGGGCCTGTCACCCTATCTGCTTTTGGCAATGCTGAACAGTTTGCTGTCAGCTTCAGCTCTCTGTGGATCACCTTAGGCTGCGTTAACGGTTTCCCAAGAAGGCTATTACAGCCTTTCGCCCATCTGGACCCACAAACATCCCGTTATGGAAGCTATGGGCTTGTAGGGACCATCACCTGGTCTGGCTTTATAATCCAAAGCCCTGCCTACTGGATTTTTTTTCTATTTTATTTGAATTATGTAACAGTTAAAGAAGATTCCATGTGAAAAAACAACAACAACACGGTTTTAACTTCAGCCACTGCATAATGTTTGTAAATAATAGAGAGATGATTGAGATTTGACTCACTGACCAATCATAGTCCATAACCTCACGTTCCACTGTTTCAGTTTATTCAATTTTCTTCAGCAGGGATGAATAACAAGACACGAGGGAGAAAACCAAAGTCCACAACAGGTCTGATTGTTTGATCACGACTGGATTATGAATAACAATTAAGCTCCATTAAGAGCATTTCCTGGCTCAAAACGAGCCTTTGGGGTGATTACATGAAGTTCGAGTAGCAGGTCAAATTTTCTTATACGCAGAAAGAAAGAAAAAAAAACAGTACACTTCATATCATAAATGAGGAAGTGAATGCCTTCAACATGTTTGGCAGACAATGTACAGGCAATGTACAGAAAATATTTAATGTGTTGGTAAATGTTTTGAACAGTACTTTTGCTAGTTCACAAAAAAATTCCAAAGGGGTACTTCTAATTTAAAGTTTTAGGATATGGTCTTAAAGAATTAAAATAGAAGCTGTATGTTACATATAACAGACTAATGAATCCTTTATGTCATAGTATATTGGGAGAGGGGGATTCCTGGCTCAAAGCAGGTTTCAGTTGGGGGTTTTTTTTGTTTTTTTTGTTATTTGTTCTGTCAGTAATGTATTTTTTCTAAATTAACCCCACTGAAAACCCTTAACAATGCATTTAAATTTGAGTAAATCAAACCCCATTCAACAAAAATTACTAAATTTTATTTTATGAAAGGCTAAAACTTCTTTAGAACGTGGCTTCTTTAGAAAGTTTTTACAGAAAGGAAAGTTTCTACCATTATTGTGATGCATTTCCATTTGAATTGTTACCTATGGCATTTTACATCTCATGTGTATCATGGTATGGGAGCGATAAAACCGCGATACGATATTTTGGAGGTTTGTATCGTGATTTCACTCGGTTTCAGGTGTTATACCCCTATGTAATGTATTATAAACATTTATAATAACTATATTTAAGCCTCCGATTAACAGCGGAATGGAAATAGTGGACGAAACTGAGAATAAATCATTAAAAATAAGTTAGTACGTCCAAAAAAGTATGACGTCAGTCAGCGTTGAGCTGCTGCCTTTATACCCGAGCAGACGTATCAATCATCGGATAACTCCGAGCAGGAAGAACAGGCACTGAACTAAACACCAACACACTCATATAGCCAGAGAAACTATAGCTACCACCTCACTGTACGTAAGCTACACATTGACCTAACCAGCTTCAGCTACGGTCTGATTATTTCCACCTTAATTTGCCAAGAGCTCTTACCTGATAAATGGCGTTCCAGCTGCCGTTTTCATCGATTTCCCGAAATTCAGCTTCCATCGCTGACAGTCCAGCTGCCACTCACTCTCTCGTTGTTTAGCCTCCCGATACGAACAACCAAAAGTCCTCGAAGATTAAACAAATTTCAGTCAAACTATTTCGCGCAGTAGCTGGCAACTGGTCTGCCGCTGTTTTGTAATTCTCAGTGCGGCGGCATAGATTACCGTCTCGGCCTGCTCTTAGCGGAAACACGCCGCTAACTCCTCCTCCTGCTGTAGCTGCCGTCCTTGGGTGACCAAAAAAAAAGAGAGCAGAATATATTTTTTTAAGAAATAAAATTCCTCCTGCGTTTCTCTGTGTGTCACTTTGGGTTTATAAGCCCCCGTCAAATCCGGATTTCACACTTTGTTTGCTTGAGACGGCTATTTTACTATTCCTACAGCGGCAGTTGAGACCGACCAGCGGGCATGCGCGGAAGGCATCTTGTTTCTGGAGCGAAACGCGTCTGGGCGGTCTTCTCGGGGAACGCGCACGTACACTCACGTAATGGTCTGTTTACGTCCAATCTGTGGAGTCGCTACTCTGCTGCTGCTACTGTGACCTGCTGCAGTTTAGTCAACGGGATATTATAGCTGGATAAAAATCCCATCGGGATTTAATATGATGCCGTTCCGATATATGTGTCCTCACGGTGCATAGAGTGACCCGGCAGAGGTCGTCATGGAGTAGCTGTAGTTGAGGGGCTTTGCTAAAGGCAGTACGACTGGGAGCAAAGAACTGGGACAGGGAGACTTTGGTGCTACTAACGTTAGCTAGCTGAGCAACTTAGCTAGACGTTTTTACTGCTGCGACAGGTATTATTACAAGTTGTTTTGTGTGTGTGTGTGTCGCTCCATGTGTTGTCTTCTTCTGGCCGTCAGCTCACTTTATATTGCTGTGTTTTCGTAGTTGTTATTGTTAGCGTTGGCGTTAGCCGTCAGCTGTCGTTGGCTGCTGCTAGCTAATGTGTAGCTATAGTTATTGCCTCCCAGTGGTGGAAAAAGTATTCCGATCTTTTAACGGTAAGTTGTATTTGCAAGACTGTAGTGGAAAAATATTCCAAAAATGTAAAGTCTGGAAAGAAAAAAACACACATTGCTCTTATTTGACTAGCGTTATTAAATATGGTTTTTTTTTATTCATAGAAATAACTGATCATTTAAGCCTTTCTACAAGAAGTAGAGTGATGAGAAAAGTATTTGCCCCCTTTCTGAGTTATTTTTTTCACTTTTGAAATCTTCAAAGAACTTTTAAAATGAGGCAAATATAATCTGAGGTAATACAAAGGACAGTTTTAAATGATGATTTAATTTATTCATGGCGTAAAGATATCCAAACCTAGCCGGCCCTGTGTGGACAAAAGTAATTGCCCTCTACAACCTTGATAACTTGTTACACCACCCTTGGAAGGATGAACCGCAATGAAGTCTTTGTGATAACTGGGAATGAGTCTTTCACGTGTGGAGAAAATCTGTCCCACTCTTCTTTGCAGAATGATTTTAATACAACCACATAAGAAGGTTGTCAAGTATGAGCGACCAGTTTAAGATCATGCCAAAGCATCTTAATCTGGTTTCAGTCCAAAATTTTAGTAGGCTGGTCCAAAATCTTATTTTTTTGAGCCGTTAAGAGGCAGACTTGTTTATGTGTTTCAGATCCTGCTGCGTAACTCATGTTAATTATGCTTGAGCTCCATGGGACAAACTGATGACTTCACATTGTTCTTCAGGATTTTCTGGTAGAGAGCAGAATTCATTGTTCTATGAATTACAGCAAGAAGCCCTAGACCATCACACTACCACCACCGTTTTTCATTGTTGGCATGATGTTCTTTTTGTGAAATGCTGTGTTAGTCTTACATCAGATGTAACAGGACACAAACCTTCCAAAGGTTCAACTTTAGTGTATTTTTAGAGTGTTTATTTATTTATTTATTTCAAAAGTTCTGGGGTTTATTTAGATGTTCTTTGGCAAATGTGAGACATGCCTAAGACCTCCTGGATCAGTCATGGATGGGCTTTTGGCCAGCCTACCAAAATTACTCCACTCTGGTGAATGTTCACCACTGTTCCAAGTTTTCTTCCTTTGTGGTTAGTGGCTCTCACCGTGGTTCACTGGAGTCCCAAAGCCTTAGAAATGGACGTTAGTGACTGTTTTGATCATGTCATAATATGATGGTTTTTGAGGCCTTTTGGCCTACTTTACTTTGTCAGGCAGGTTACTCTTGTAATTTCTTGATTCAGTAGGTGTGGCAGTAATCAGACCAAAGTGTGGCAAGTGAAATTGAACTCAGATTTCCAAAAAATGTGGTTAATTGGAGTTAATTCATGATTTAAAAAGGGTAACAATTCCGTTTTTACACAGGGCCAGGTAGAATTGGATAGCCCGCCCCCCCCCCCCCCCCCCCCCCCTTAATAAATCAAGTAATTGTTTGCAAGAAATAAATCCAGAAGTCAGGCAAATGCAGCACTATAAATACTATAGTGCTTCTATGATAGTCAGTATTTTCTCTCCATTGCTGTCCTATAAGCAGAATAAATTATGCTATTTCTTGTCCTTGTCAAGAACAAACATTGTAGAAATAATACACAATACAAAGTATATATATATTAAGTAAGTATTATGTAATGTAAAAGTTAATATAAAATGGTTTTTTTTTCATGTACATTTTCATTAGCAGTTGGGGTTTTTTGTTTGTTTGTTTTTTATAAAATGTTGTAAAAAGGGTGTAAAATAGTGAATCTGTTATCATTTCCCACAAAGTGTCACAAACTTATCTTGTGAATAGCCAGCAGTTCAACCCAACTGACAAATTACTGACAGACACACACACTGACTAGCTGCATGACTTGCTTGTACAATATATAAAAATGTGTCCTTGTGGCGTGCTTTTATGCTTACTGTGGAATACCTTTCTTCCCAAAGGATGTTTTCAAAATAGACTGTCTTTTTTCCAGATTCATTTAGTAGTTTGAGATCCGTAAGGGATTCTCAAAGCAGCATGGCTCCCAAAGACATCATGACCAATTCCCATGCCAAATCTATCCTCAATGCAATGAACTCACTTCGCAAGAGCAACACACTCTGCGACATCACTCTGAGGGTGGAGAACACTGATTTTCCAGCTCACCGGATTGTCTTGGCTGCCTGCAGTGACTATTTTTGTGCCATGTTCACTAGCGAGGTAATAATGTTTGAAAAATAGATGTCCCAGTTACATTCCTGATGCACTCTTTTATGCTGTTTTTTTTTCTTTGTTGGCCTTTCTGGGTGTCTTAAGGTGGTGTTACATTTGCCTAAAATGCAGGATGATTCTCAAAAGTAATCCTTCAAATAAATGTGTTCTTGTGGCTCTGTAGCTTGCAGAAAAGGGGAAATCTTTTGTCGACATTCAGGGGCTCACGGCATCCACTATGGAGATCTTGTTGGACTTTGTCTACACAGAGACTGTGCTTGTCACGGTGGAGAACGTACAAGAGCTGCTCCCTGCAGCGTGTTTGCTACAGCTCAAAGGTAAGTTCAGAGCTGTACCTTGATTTAAAAAGTTTCTCATAATTGTCTCTGGTTTTGACATTGTCTTCAGAAGCTTCTGTGTTTTGAGCTTTTATAACTTTGTTTAACATGTTAATATAACATAATATAATTATGTCTGTTTACCACAGTCTGCTGATACGAATTAGTGTGTATGGGTAAATGTGGCATATTTACAGTGTTCATGTTGATTAAAGTGCAGTGTTATGATTAAAGAATATAAACATAATGATTAAAGAGTTTGCTTAAGCCATCTTTTCTCATGACTGTAACCCCAGATCTTGAAATGTCTTATTCAGTGTCCTCAAAAATAAATTTTACCAGGTATTACAAGGTTTGAATTGTTTCCTCTTGCAGGCAGTAATGTATTAGTTTTAGCATGATTTAGGTCAGTTTATGTGTCTACCCAGTAGAATAAACTGGGTTGTTGTAATGTTGGATTTTGGAGTTTTAGTAAGCAGGCTTGTTGAAATAAGTCACTTTCGCAAACGTTAGTAACTGGGAAATTCATCCAGTTACAGATTTAAATGGATCATCTTTAATTCCCCAGTCCATTCATGCAACAACGTAAGGGCTTAATTTGAACCCCAGTTACGGCAGTGTAATCTATCAGTCATCCAGTGTTGTATTCAGTATTCATACCTTGTATGGCACCTGGAAAAATCCATGCATCCATCCATCTTCTGCCAGGATGAGTGGGCAGGAGAGCCCAGACCTCCCGCTCCCTGGCCGCCTCATCCAGCTCATCTTAGTGGACCCCATATAATCTTATATAAAATAAGATTATATGGGGTAAAACAAAAAAAATGACAGCGAATGTTGCAAAAATATATTTTTGTAGAGTGCATGAGTCTGTTTGTAATATTAATCATATCATCCAGAATTATTATAGTCTGCTGGGAACCGCAGAAAATGTGATGTAATAATTCTTTTTAGGCTTAATCATCAATTTAAAATTCTACTTTCTAATTTGGTTGGTGTGATAGTGAAATGTTTATTAAACAGTGGTACTATTCCATTAAAATGCTTTCTGCGTTTCCAAATTAAGAGAGAATTACATGCTGGTTTTTGAAAGAGTTAAGGCTACAAATGGTGCATGTGTGTACAAACCTATCTCCCTCTTCCTTAGGGGTGAAAAGAGCGTGTTGTGATTTTTTGGAGAGCCAACTCGATCCTTCCAACTGTCTGGGCATTCGAGACTTTGCAGAGACGCACAACTGCCTTGACCTGATGCAGGCCGCTGAGCTCTTCTCCCAGAAGCATTTCTCCGAGGTGGTTCAGCATGAGGAGTTCATGCTGCTGAGCCAGACAGAAGTGGAAAAGCTAATAAAATGTGACGAAATTCAGGTAGGAAAACTGCATGCAGGGAAGCTTGCTTCTCTTTAAAGATCTTTTTAAATGTGCTGTGAATGCTGCTTTGTGTTTTGTTGCTGGATGATGTAAAATTTGTAACTCCAAGCACCTGAAAGTTGCCTGGTAACGTTTTTGTCTGCATGAGAGTTAGCGATATAGTTTTGTATTTGTTTTTAATTCAGTTCCCTTTCAGTTACTTTCCAGAGTGGCTTTATTAGTTTCATTTTAGTTTCTGTAGTTTGAAAATATTTAATTTTAGTTTCCTTGGTTAGTATGAGTTATATGGAGGATATTTATCAGGGGGAAGATTTAGGGAAATCCAAACAGGCATTGACCCTGTGCACGAGAAAATGCTAACTTCCTGGTTTGAGACTGGATGTATGGTTGTACATTTCCGGTAGCTTTACTTTGCGGTCAATCGCTACTGCGAAGATATACTCCAAAATCATGTCCAAAACTCGAAAACGGAAAGATCGCGTTAAGTTACAAAGAGCAGAAGGTGGGAACACTCACCACTGTTGTGTCATAAAAAATCTAATGATCAATTTTGACGTTTAAAGAGTTTAGATCGATCAGTTGTTTACATCACTCAACACAAGCAGAACTGCATTACTGCAGCAGAAGACACATCGTCCACATTCAGAAGCACATCTCTGTATAGTGACTGGTCTTATGATTTAAACAGGCAAATGTTCAGCATTCAAACTACAGGTGAAGAATAGTCAAACCAGATGTTTCCCCGTTATGTTGATATCAGCTAGTCAAGTACACAAACAAACCGTTAACAAACCGTGAAAAAAGCCACACAAAAAATGAATGATTGCTGGTAAGGGTTTCTATACATTAGTATTTACGAAGGGTATGTTGTGACTTACCTTCAAAATTACAGTGGTCCCTCGCTAATAACGCGGTTCACCTTTCACCTCGCTGTTTCACAGATTTTTTTTAGTGCACATTGTGTCCTGCGTCCTGATCGCTGCAGACGATCTCCTCCATGCCGTCTCTCCTGTACAGTACAGAATCGCTGCATCGATCGCTAGCAGTGTGACTCTGAAGTGCAGTACTGGATGTCCACAATATCCACCAAACGTTTTGCACCGTCAAAAAAAATAAAATTGGCTACTTGATTTCACCTATCGCTGGTTATTTTTAGAACATAACACCCGCGATAAACGAGGGACAGCTGAGAAATATAACATTTGAATCCCTTTTCTCTTTTGCTCTGAGGCGCAGGGGAAAAAATATCGACAAGTCGATGAATATCATTTACAGATATATTGGGTAAATGCCCAAGACATCTATAGAAATGTAAATCGCCGCTTGATTAATTCATTTGCTTAACTTGTTTTGGACCGTAAACAGGGTGTGAATAGGACACCGGAAACAAAGCTCCCCACAGGAGTTTCCGCACCGGAAGTAGCATATGCTAACGTGCACATAGTCAATTGCAGTTCAAACATGACTTTTTGTGAAGGCTGTTGCGTCACAGTTACATAGACATTGTATATCTACAAATGCACTAAAGCCTCATCAGACAGTTTATATAGATTTTACTAAAATAAACTAAAATGAGGACATTTCCACTTTATTTTTATTTTGTTTTTAGTTCATTTTGCAAGTTCACAAAGTTTTATTTCAGTTAAGTGTGATAACTTTAGTCTGCAGTACTACTGAAATAGTTAAATTTCAGTCTAAGATCCCTGAAACAAATAGTTGATTTAATGTAAATTGAGCTTGACTTTCACAGCTTCTATAATATCTGTCAACAATCTAAGCGCCAAAAATGAAAAGCAAGTATAAACCTGCTACAGAATCAGTCTGTGACCTCCCCCCCCAACAACCCAACCACCCAAGTTCCAGTCAGTGTTGTGGATTGACCTGACAATGAAATTGCAGAGAAGTGAATCTGATTTAAGTTTGGCTTTGTGCTCAGGAAATTCCTGTTTCCCAACCACATACCCCGCTTTGTGAAAACATAGTTATTATCACATGATGATTTATAGATCACAAGTTCTGTCAAATTGTCTTTCCTGTCATATTTGTTGTTTTTAAAATAAAACCAGACCATACATGTAAATCGTAGTCACGCATAATTTGCCTTCAGTTAAAGTTTTCTGTCATCTTTGAGGATTTGAAGTTTATTTTAGCAGACTGCGCTGTTTCACCTTTGTACATTTTGTCTTTGCAGTTGCAGAAGTCTCTTGAATTGTTGCCACTAGTCTTGCCACAAGTAATTATATTTATTGAAAAAAAGCTTGCATCAAAAATCAGTCTTGTGCAATAGTTCAATTGCAGCTGTTAGCAAATCCTTCAGTGTTGTGTAGATTTACTATCAGGTGTTATTACTGTATATGTTGTTGGTATGCAGGTGGACTCGGAGGAGCCTGTATTCGAGGCCGTGTTAAATTGGGTCAAACACAACCGCAAAGAGCGGGAGCCCTACCTGCCAGACATGCTGGAGTTTGTTCGGATGCCGCTGCTGACCCCCCGCTACATTACAGATGTCATTGATACTGAGGTGAGCCAGGCGACGCTTTGTGGGTTGTTGTGTAATCACATGCCAAGCCTCCTATGAAAGATTTTTCTGTCAAGTTTTATCACACCGTAATTAAGCAAGTTTTTACTCGTCTTAGCCTCTCATTCGGTGTAGCCTGCCATGTCGAGACCTTGTTGATGAAGCCAAGAAATTCCACTTAAGACCGGAGCTGAGGAGTGAGATGCAAGGCCCACGCACACAAGCCAGATTAGGTAGGAATCCAGTTTTCAACTGCACTTTAGCTAAATACTTGTCTTGTAGACAGAAGCTTTGTAAAATACGTTACTTTCTTTTAAGGTGCCAAAGAAGTCCTGCTGGTTATCGGTGGGTTTGGCAGCCAGCAGTCACCAATAGACATAGTTGAAAAATATGATCCCAAAACTCAAGAGTGGACCTTTCTGCCTGTAAGTATTAATTTGATGCATGTATTTGGCTGTTGAACCAGGGGTGTCAAACATGCAGTGCAAAGTGTGAACGTGTTATTGAACTCATAAATTGCTTCCAATTTGTCAATGAAATGCAAGGTTTTTCATGATGCCCACATTACACAAGAAATGGACAGAAAATTAAATGTGAAGTTGTTTGAATCATGAACACATGAAATCCTCTTCAGAAACGAAAACTGTACAGCTTTGATCTGTAAAGTGAAATATTGTATCACTTAAATCACTTTAAGCATATTTGCACTGCACAAGACAAAATGTGGATTGCACAACACTGGACATTATATTCTTCATTTCCAGTTAATACTTGTACAGCTGCTGTTATTGTGTATATATTTATTTATATTTCTTCATACATTCTTATATAGTTCTATACTGTGTATTGTGTATTTTGTTGTACAGTTATTTTATTTTCAACTTTAATTTATATATTTTATCTTATTCTTTCCCAGTTAAATTTACCCTTCATTCTAATTTGTGTTGTACAGTTATTTCATTTTTAACCTTAATTTATATTTTATTCCGTCCTAGTTAAATTTACCCTTTTTAATTTTTCATATTTATTTCCTATCTTATTCATAGCCTTTTCCTTTTTGTTTTCTTTAGGTCATGAGCAGTTGTCCAAGCATTTCACTACATATCGTACTGTGTATGACTGTGTACGTGACAAATAAAATTTGAATTTGAATTTGAATTTGAAATAGATGTTTATTAAGACATCTCATGCTTTTCAGCACCTGTTTTGTAAATCGATAACTTAATAAAGAATAAAAAATAACCTTTAAAATTAAAATGACTTCTACAGAATACAGTATTTTCTAATGGCTGGTAAATTTGTGAGGGTGTAGGGTGTTAAGGGTTGTCTTTTACTCAGGCTTCTGCTTTCAGCTTTCTTATATCTCAAAATGGCAAAAGTTGTTCTAAAAGCAAGTTTGAACACCTCTTTTTTGCAGTTATTGTGAAGAATTATCTAAATTTACTTTAATTATAGTGATAACAAGTATAGTGAAAAGCAGCTCGGCTTAAAGAGTTTCCTGTCTTTCCCCAAACATGGGATTTTGAAAAGCTTTTTCCCTGGAAGATAGATTTCTACTATCATCTTTGCTTTGAAAAGAATTCTAATAGATTTCAGTTCACGTGTCTTTTGCTCTGCCTCTGGTTGATGTCTGCAGAGTTGATTTCTTTTTAGTTATAATGCAATGCCCACTGTAGATTAAATTAGACTGTATGTGGCCCATGAACTCAAATGAGTTTGACACTTGTGTCTTAAACAGAATATTGCACGGAAAAGGCGTTACGTGGCCACCGTTTCTTTGCACGATAGAGTCTATGTGATCGGGGGCTATGACGGCCGGTCGCGGCTCAGCTCCGTGGAGTGCCTGGACTACACAGCGGATGAGGACGGTGTTTGGTACACCGTCGCAACCATGAATGTTCGGCGAGGCCTTGCTGGAGCTACAACACTTGGAGGTCAGAGACATTCTATGCTCAGTGAGCTTAGTCCCTTCTCTGAAATCGCCTGTGATTTTCTTTGTCCATCTCCATTTTTCATGTTTAATGAGAGAGCTGTGTTGTTATTGGCTCTTGACAGATATGATCTATGTTGCTGGTGGCTTCGATGGCAGTCGGCGTCATACCAGCATGGAGCGATATGATCCAAACATCGACCAGTGGAGCATGCTGGGTGATATGCAGACAGCTAGAGAAGGAGCTGGTTTGGTGGTGGCCAGCGGGCTTATATACTGTCTAGGTATGGAGGCAAAAATACACAGTCATCAAAATTTGATTATCACATGGGCCCAAATATTAACCTGAAAACCAGCATAGACTGTATATAAAAGGTAGACATAGACCTATAACCCTTGACTGTTTCATCCGTCAACATCTGGATGTTTTCATATCGTAATGATTTATGAAAATCATCACGAAAATCAGCGTGGTCATTGATTTCAGTGACTGCATTAGGGTGCAAACACTGGGGGCTACAGGCAAAGCACAGATTTGTTTTTCATTTGTTCAGCTTTTGCTCCAATGCACAGTCATGTGTTTCTGACATCTAATGAGCCTTCAAACTCTCATATCTGATACTTAAAACATGGTTTTCTTGATTGTATTTTATCATTATGTGAAGTAGGGAACCTTTCACAAAGCAGTTCCTGGTTTATATTTGTTGTGTTTTGCCTTTTCCCTTTTTTTTTTCTTTAAAATCTTCTTAAACAATCAGTGCGTTTCATTTTCAAATTTGCAAAATGCAAGGGGCACCCTATGCTCAGATTACCCCTTAAGCAGAAGTTTTCCATGTTGTGATGACTGAGTACAAAAAAGTAGTCACTATGACTGAAAATGCACACGTCAAACTATTATGGCTAGTGCTGTGTGACTGAGGATGGAGTTTTTGTTGTTGGTTTTGTACAGTTAATTCTTCTTTTTCATCCATTTACTTTGTTCTGATTTTTATTTTCATTGACTGGAAAATTTAGCAAGCCTGTATAGGTGGAACAGAAAAGTTGGAAATGCTGGGTGTTGATTTGCGCTGAAGCTACAGGTCACCAGTGTGTAGCTCTGCATATTTGATTTAGGTTTTCACATCAGATGCCCTTCCTGACGCAACCCTCCCAGAGGTTTGTCTCTCCTCTTGGTCTCAGCTAAAGTCATAACACCTACATTTCATCGATCTTTTTGACTCTAGCGAAGATGGTATTCTAAGAAACGAACACACGTTGTATTCTTTAAGACTTGAAACTAGCAATTGAGACCATAAACTCATCAAGAAAGGGTAGGCTGGGGTCAGAGATCACTTGAGCAGTAGACATTTGAAGCAAATCATGAAGCAACTACCATTTTATACATACAGTATGTGATTATAAGACTAATTCTCACCCTCCTTTCCTTTTATTTATAACAATGAAAGCATGAAGTAAAACCATTTTAACATAGTCAGTTGTTCTGAAACACTCTACCATCAGTTTCGTGGAAGCTGTCTTCATTTTCTCCAGCAATAACCATTTCACAGGCATGTCTTTTAGAGCTCCTTGTCGTTTATGACAGTAGTAATTCTTGGCTGTTCACCTAAAGAGTTTATCCAAAGTTGGTTTCCCTCAGAAGATGTCAGGAGGCAGTTTGTACTCAGTCATTGGACTCCTCTCAAAAACTCCTACAGGATAAATTACTTTGATAGCTGACTAACTCTGACAGACACATTAAGGCTGCAAGCAACCCACAATGCAATGAGAACTCCATGTTTTCCAGTGCAGGCAAATATAAAAACTGAGTTATCATTTCGTCTTTGTTTCGTGTCAGAAAAACTATGTTAATGCGTCTTTTTTTCTGGCTGGTTTTTCGGTTAATCGTGTGGTTCATAACTTTTTAGAAATTAGGGAAAGTAGGCATAGCCATAACGTTAGCGTTTTGGTTAAGATTTCTTTAGAAAACTGCTTATATTCTCCTTCTGACCTCAAAGGTAATCTCTGCTTTAGCTCATAAAATAAACCAAAAAGATCTTTTTTACGTCATATACAAGGTGCACGTAGCTTCTGGGTCTGAAAAGTGAAACCTGTCCCTGATTCCCTTTAGAAAGAAATTAGATTTTACCGTAGTGAATGGAAAAACAGACCTCAGCTTTCCTGATGTGTGCCCTCAGTCAGTCTTTATGTTTGCATGTGCATGCAAAGCATAATGTTTGTTAGGATGACATAGCAGAAGGCGCTTTTAAGTGGGCCTGTCAAGTTGGTACAAAATGAGCGTTTTAAAAAGTTAAGATGGCGAGTGTCAAAACGCTCAGCTTGAGTCTTCACAATAAAGAATTTACAAGCCAGTAGGAGACATCACAGTCTTTAGTTAGAACTCTGTTGAACAGCAGCATAAACAAGCTCATCATGATTAGTTTTCTGACCATCCATTTCTTGACAGGTGGCTATGATGGGCTAAACATCCTGAATTCGGTGGAGCGGTATGACCCACACACAGGCCACTGGACTAGTGTCACACCCATGGCCACCAAACGGTCAGGTAGGTAATAAAACATCAGGGATGCGCCAATCAATCTTTTTTCCAGTTTGGATACATTACCGATGGCTTGGTTTTGACTTTCTGCTGACATCGAGTATCAATCCACTGCAAGTTATTGTCTCCTAATTTCAGCTGCTCCCTTGTTTTGGGTTCCCACAGTAGATCATCTTCCTCCATCTCACCTATTCCTAGCATCCTCCTCTGTCACACCAACCCTCTGCATGTCCTCCTTCACTACACCCATTAACCCCCTCTGTGGGCTTTTTTTCCTCTTGCTTGGCAGCTCCATATTCAACATCCTTTGTCATGTGTATCTATTATCCTTTCTCTGCACATGCCCATGGATTGGTATTTATTTAAAAATAAAACATAAACAGGGACCATGTTATTTTCCTCATTTGTAAAATTATTTATTTAATATTTCTAAAAGCTTCCAATCAAATGTTAATCTAAACTTAAAGACAGTGAAAGTGATTGAGCAAGAGATGCTGGTTTTGAAAGTTTTTTTTTGTGTTTCAGTCATGTTAACAGACTTGACCACAGTGTGCTGCTGACTACAAAAAAAAAAACGGCAAAAATTTGAAGTTGCAAGTTCAGGCAGCACGGTGGTTAGCACTGTTGCCGCACAGCAAGAAGGTCCTGAGTTCAATTCCACCATCAGGCCGGGGTCTTTCTGTGTGGAGTTTGCATGTTCTCCCCGTGTTTGCGTGGGTTCTCTCCGGGTACTCCGGCTTCCTCCCACCGTCCAAAGACATGCAACTTGTGGGGATAGGTTAATTGGATAATCCAAATTGCCACTAGGTGTGAATGTGCGAGTGAATGTGAGTGTGAACGGTTGTCTGTCCCTATGTGTTAGCCCTGCGACAGACTGGCGACCTGTCCAGGGTGTACCCTGCCTCTCGCCCAATGACAGCTGGGATAGGCTCCAGCGCCCCCCGCGACCCTGAAAAGGACAAGCGGAAGCGAATGGATGGATGGATGGATGGAAGTTCAGGCATATAACAAGAAGCTGTTGGAGTGGGAAGCACGCATCTCCTCCAGACAGCTGACCTTTTGCTGTTTCCTTGATGCTTTGTTAGCTCTCCCATTCACACTGCTGCTGATGCATGGTGTAGTAAACACAGAACATCATACATAAAATGGGCCACTGTCACAGATACTCAGTACAACTTTTTGAGCTATGGTCACACTGATATCCGATCCAAATTCCTGCGAGCTGTGCTGCTGTCTGTTGACGCCTTCCTGCTGTTTCCAGGGGCCGGTGTGGCTTTGCTCAATGACCACATTTATGTAGTGGGAGGGTTTGATGGCGTTTCACACCTTGACTCCGTCGAAGTCTACAACATCAGAACAGACTACTGGACCACTGTAGCCAGTATGACGACTCCTCGGTGTTATGTAGGAGCCACCGTTCTCCGAGGGCGACTCTACGCCATCGCCGGGTAAGAAAGAGTTCCATTGCTGTGGCAATAGTCCTAAAGGGGTTTTACTTAATACAGCGCTCACATATGATATGAATATTGGTAGGCTTTTGGGTTATTGTGCCTTCTTTCCATGTAGACTATGAAGTGAAACCAGTTTCAATACATTATCGTTATTCTCATAGTATAAATGCTTTCTGAAGGAATGGTCTGTCAAGTCTACTGACTGCTTTTTGTCCCAGTGATAACACGAGGAATCCCTTCACGCTGTGTGGAGAAACACAAGTAGAGAATGTAGCACTAAAAAAAACAACTTTTGAGCACTCAGGCTTCGACTGAGCCTCAGAATGTATTTTTACAGAGATTATGGGTTTTGTTCCTGATTTTACTCAGCATAGAGCAGCTGGTGTACAGAAAGAATGTCCCATAGCTCCTTGCATACAGTGCGCACATTAATAGTAAAGAATAGATCACATATGTATTTTCAGCAAGTCTGCACACAGACATGAGAATTTTAATGATTGCATAAAGGAAATGTTTTTTTAACATGAATGCATAATGTAATCCCACCATATTCCATTTATCTTGGGTCAGACCCCAGTTTATTATAGTTACTGAAACAATACCACATCCTTAGAAAAATAATTACAATTAAAACATGCTTTAGTTTTAGTATATTTGTTCAAAAATGTAAGCACAACAAACATTAGGAGGACATTATGTTTACTCAAACTGGAGTGCCCACATGGTTGTGAGCCATGTGTTCGTATTGTAATACAGGTTCTGACCTTCTTGAGTCATGCTCATGACGAATAGTCCCAGAACAGAAAAACTAAACTGACACTTAAACTAAACATATTCAAACCGTAAAAGCTCAACTTAAAACAAGCACGTCGACTCTGGAAACGTTGTGAAAGTAAACTGAACTGAAAAGAAAACGGTAAAGCTGAGCAAAAATGTGAACTAATACAAACTGAGGTTGAGATCACATTAGCGGGTTCAGCCTGGTCATTAATTTCAGAGACTGCAGTGGAGATGCAAACACTGGAAGCTACGGGCAAAGCACACAGATTTGTTTATTTTTTCATTTGTTCATTTTTTTCTGCAATGCACAGTCGTGTTTCATAGTATATTAACAGTAGTTTCTTGACATCTAATTAACCTTCAAACTCGCTCATCTGATACTTATAAACATTGTTTCCTTGATTGTATTTTCTCAAGATAAAAAACTTTTTACCAAAGCAGTCCCTGCTTTGTCTTTGTTGTGTTTTGCCTTTTCCTTTTTTTCTTCCCTTCTAGCATTTCAGTGTAATTAAAATCTTCTTCTTAAACATTCAGTGCATTTCATTTTCAGAATTCCCCAAAGTGACAAAGCAAAGGCATCTGTAAGTGGTTTAAATTCAGAGCAACTTGGAAACAACTGGGGGCTCTAACAGGACAATGAGCCCAAACCCTAACATCATACAACATATATTTGAGCCTCCATGTATACTTTTAGCCCTGTAAGGACCCTGACTAGAGAAATTAAAAAACACTTGTGCACCCAAATCTTGTTATTATAGTCATTAAAGATGTATGCTATACAAAAATGCCACCCTGATAAAGAACCAATAACCAAAATCATTAAAAGTCCCAAATTACCACAACATTCATGCGCACAATGAGTGCATGCAATCTTTTGACTTTAACTGTACATTAGTGATATTTGAGCAGCAGTTACTACTGTGTTTTCATATTTGTTCTTCATGGTACTAATGTACGCAGACAGCTGTAGACACAACGTGTTTCAGGGTTGAAGGTGAATTGTCTGATTTAACTTAGAATCGGTACAGCATTCTGCAGCAAGCTTGTCAGACAGTAGTAATGTGATCTTGTTCAGTGGCTTCACTCAGCTCTGTTTCCTGCTGTGTTTCAAACTCTCAGTTCCTCTCCATTTCTCCAGATATGACGGGAACTCTCTCCTCAGCAGTATCGAATGTTACGACCCAGTTATCGACTCTTGGGAAGTTGTTACCTCGATGGCGACCCAGCGGTGTGACGCGGGCGTTTGTGTTCTACGAGAAAAGTGACGTTTGCCAAGAACCACAAGAGGAAAAGCAAGCGGGAGGGCAGGCTGCTAAACTGCGCTTAAATGCCTCTAAAACACAGCCGCAAAGGGAGATGTCTGTTCACCAGTATTCAAATAGATACCCTCAAAAGATTATGAAGCGCAGCAGTTTGGGCCGCCTCCTCCAAAGGACGGTTAACCCTCCGCGACTCGGACCGTGCTACAGAGATTCAGCTTCACCGTGGTAGACTTACCTCAAAAGAGGCCTCCAAGGAGCCCATCAGGACATGCATGACTCTCTTCTGTGGTACTTGTGTCTGTTGTTACCTGTGAGATTATTTTTTCATTTTGTCTTCAAAGTGCAATATATTTCTACTCATGATGAGAAAACAAAATACAATGGAGCAGATTCAGGCTCCAGTTGCTGCTATATGCCTTATGACATTGGCCTACATCAAGCGGTGAGCATCCATGTTGCCTCCCATTTGACTTTGATGATCGTTGCCCTACATTAGCTTGTTATCGGGTGAACTCATTTGGCATTTGCAACGTCGTTAATGAGTCAGTAATTCAACCCCTACCCGTAAACAGTGCTTTTTAATTAAAATAACTTTAATATGTTTCATACATATTCTCTCTCTCTCTCAGAAGATATATTTAGAGATGTTTTTGTTTTAGAAAATGACTGATTTGTACCCATTGGTTCTTGATTCATTTGTTCCTCGATTTGGCAACTTTGAAAATTCAAGTATGAGGTGCTTGTGATTTATTTTTCTTTCCTCAGAGTATAGATTTGGATGTAAATGTATGATACACTCCTAACATCACTGTTGCCTGGGAAGTAAATAAACACATTGAGAACCAGTTAAGATTATCTGTGATACATCTGAACCCCCTGTTGACAGGGAAGACAATTTGCTGAGGAAGGTTCATGACTTAATGCGAGCCACATTGAAATCTTCTAAATCAGCGGTCCCCAACCTTTTTTGCGCCATGGACCGGTTTATGTCCGACAATATTTTCACGGACCGACATTTAAGGTGTTGCGGATAAATACAACAAAATAAAACCAGCACTGGTACCAAAAAAAAAATTATTCATAACACATGGGAAAAGACCCAAGGAAACCAGGTTAACGATAAAAACGTTAAAAAAATAATGATAAAAACCCTGAAAACCATGAATATCACACCCGAGCCTCAACTCTTGCAGTCCAGTACCAAACAACTCACGGACCGGTACCAGTACCCCAACCGTCCGTGGCCCGGGGGTTGGGGCCCGCTGTTCTAAATACTGAGAAGAGTATTTGCTTCCTTCATTACCTTTAGAAGAGGATACATTGGACCGTTCTTTATAAAAGGAAAAGCGATAATGCTGTTCCACAGCTCATAAAAGTGCACCATCTGTCATTGTTCAAAAAAATCAGTGATTTTTTTTATACCCCACTATCACATGTAAAGCTTAACAGAGATTCACGGGCATAGAAACAGATTTGGTAAATGCACTGGTTCTTATATATAGCGCTTTTCTACTCAAAGTGCTTCACAAAACTCGTTCATTCACCCAATCACTTTTTAGTGATTTTTAGACAGTTTTTAGTGCTGTCTAACTAACATTCATACACACAGTCACACTCCAATAAATGCATCGGAGAGCAACCTGGGGTTAGTACCTTCCCAAGGATATTTGACATGCAGACTGGAGCAGCCTAGGATCAAACCACCAACCTTCCGGTTAGTAGGTGACTTGCTTTACCTCCTGAGCTACAGCCACCCCAGATTTAAAACCTATCAACTGACAGGTGGCACAGATCACATAAATATTAATTAGGAATGCTTTTTCCATTTCACTTCAGACATATTTTAAACTTTCAAACCCCTTAAAGCCACAGGTGAGCTGTGAAATTATCATATTATGACTCAATGTCTTAAATTTTTGCCTTACACAAAGAACATAAAATATATATTTAAAAAATGAATGTGGAATATTTAAATGATCATGAAAGTTGAATAAAATTCTATTTGCACTAGTTCTGTTTTTGCTCTATTGTTGCCTTTGCAATCATTGATTATTCCAACTTAAGTCACAGAAAGCTTTAATAACAACTGGATCATCTCTCTAGCAGGAAGAGAAAATAATGTGCGGACAGGATGAGCAAAAAATCTCAATGTGACAAACATTTCATTTCACTTTCAGGCTCTTTATTCATCTGTCTTTAAAAAAGAAGTTACTTTTCTAGTTAGGTGATGTTTTTCACCTATGGTTCTCTGTTATGTCTTGTGTGGAACAGCACAGTGAACCTATGTCAACGATCTCTGCCTTCATTTCATTAAGACACCTAGTGTAACTGAAATCACTGCACAGCACGCTTTTCCAACTCCTTATAAAATCTCCTTAACACCTTTCCCTGACCAAGTTTTGGAAAAATGATTTGGAAAAAGAGGTAGGAGGCAATTTTTAGCTTATCTGGCTGAAGGACTGATGAGCTTATGCAACTGCGAGGGAACATCATATAACCAACAAGAGCACTCAGAGACCAGCACCTCCCCCCTCCGAAGAGCAAGGTCTATACTAAAACGTTGATGTTTTTATTGCAACATGCTGATGTCTGACCTTTGACCTATGACCTTGAAGCATTACATACTAAATATGTGATGCTTAATGGTGTATTGTATTATCTTTGCCCATATGATTTGAACAGAATTGGCTGAAATCTTTGGCCTTTATAAGCTATAAAACATTATATTTTTAAGATATAAGATTAAGATTTAAGATTTTGTAAAACTTTATGGCATCATTGTGACATTATAGGGCATTGTACTAAAATGTGTTGTACAGCTCTCTCCATGCCTTTTCATATGATATATTATTCGATATGGTCTCTTGGAATTGTTTTTCAAGGTCAACCTTGTCCTTGGGCACTAACAATGTAGGTCAAGGCCAAATGCTTAGCCAACCTAGGTACTCATGCCCCCCAAGGTGTAGTATATTGTTGTGAAGTTTGAAGAGGGTCCTTAAGAAATTATAAGTAATATGATAATTTTTATTCATGTTCACATTTCAAGCTTCTCTGGCAGAGACCCTTTAAAATGTTGAAATATTTGGATTATGTCAACATTAAATGCACCTCAAATTTCACATTTAGAGGTGAGTGCCAGCTACCAGTATAAGATAAATAAGCATTCCTTTGAACTGTGAATCATTCACAGTTACTCTACTGGAGTCCAGAATAAAAATATAAAACCAGAAGAAGAGCATAAAAGGATAAAAGGCAGTATTTTAATATGTGGCACTTAAAATGTTCTACTTTTTTTTTTTAAAGACAGGATAGAAAACCACTGTTTTATTATTATTAATTAGATTTTGTGGATGTTTGGCTGTGGATCAAATGACAGTGGGAGTTGCTAATGGTAAGGGTCAAACTTTTAAAACTTGAAAATATAACATAATTTGATGATACGCTGAGGAAAACAGCTCTCTGCATTCAAGATCACAGAAAGTAAAAATGACGGCTGTAACGTTTGGGTCTGAGAAGCCACCAGGCTACCTGTGGTTCTGGTTCTTCAGATATGATAAGATAAACCTTTATTAGTTTTTAGTCACAGCAGGAAGTAAAAGTTCAGAGCAATAAAAATTAAGAAAAACACAATAGAATAGGATAAGATAAAATAGAATAACATACTATACAAAATAGAATAGAATGCTTTCAGGGACACACGTGTGTGTGTGTGTGTGTGTGTGTGTGTGTGTGTGTGTGTGTGTGTGTGTGTGTTTCTGTCTGCACGTGTGGGGTCATGTAGTTCATGGGAAGATGATCCTCAGATTTGACCTCTGTGATCATATTACTGGTAAGTTTCCTGATGAGTTTCTGTCCTCAGTCACTCATTTTATAAGAATTTATAAGAAATTTATGGTTTTCATGGTTTTATCATATTTTTTGCGTTATTTTTTTAATAGTTTTTATCGTTAACCTGGTTTCCCTGGGTCTTTTCCTGTGTGTTATGAATAAATCTTCTTTTTTTTGGTGCCGGTCCGGGTTTTATTTTGTTGTATTTATCCGCGACACCTTAAAGGCCGGTCCATGAAAATATTGTCTGACATAAACCGGTCCGTGGCACAAAAAAGGTTGGGGACTGCTGCTTTAGAGGGTCCCATTCTTTCTAATAAAAAGATTTCCAGTGACAGACTGCATGGCTATATGTATCTGCGGCAATGGGAGTGAAAACACCTGAACTCAAAGATGAGGAAGTGTAGCCCAATACATTAGTCCATATTGTTTATGTTAAGGAATTCCAACTCATCTTACATGGTGGGCCACGTACAGTCTTCAGGTCATATCCTTGCAACCTGTCCTATTCGACCAAAAGATTCTGGTAGTTTCAGAGATACGGTTGGGCAACTCCTTGAAAAATTCTAAACCCTGTTTGTTACTTGCAGTTTCATTCAGTTTTTAACCAATTTACTCATTCTCTTCACGTGCTTATCAACTGGAGCAGAACAAAACACAATTGACATTAAATTGTCCAAACAGTTAAACCTTCCACTTACTTGCCTCTCCAGGCACCCCTCTGATCCCTGGTTACCCATGATTACAGAAACAGAATAACCCATGGGACACTTTGAGTATTTAATCATGCCATTTGGTCTCACCAATGTGCCCACAGTGTTTCAGGTACTAGTGAATGATGTGCTGTTTGAACATCTTTGTTTTTGTGTATTTAGATGAAATTCAGATTTTTTTCCAAATCTCTAGAGGAGCACCAGGTTCATGTCTGGAGTGTCCTGCAACACCTCTTGGAAAATCGATGTCAAGTCGGAGAAATTCAAATAACACTCTCCCTCTGTCACTTTTCTCGGCTACATTTTCGTAGGGGGGCAGGTGAAGACGTATCCAGTAAAGATCCAGGGAGTGAGCAAATGGCCCACTCCCACGTTTTGGAAACACCTGGGGCGATCGTGGCTCAAGAGTTGGGCGTTCGCCTTGTAATCGGAAGGTTGCCGGTTCGAGCCCCGGCTTGGACAGTCTCGGTCGTTGTGTCCTTGGGCAAGACACTTCACCCGTTGCCTACTGGTGGTGGTCAGAGGGCCCGGTGGCGCCAGTGTCCGGCAGCCTCGCCTCTGTCAGTGCGCCCCAGGGTGGCTGTGGCTACAATGTAGCTTGCCATCACCAGTGTGTGAATGTGTGTGTGAATGGGTGGATGACTGGATATGTAAAGCGCTTTGGGGTCCTTAGGGACTAGTAAAGCGCTATATAAATACAGGCCATTTACCTGCAACGATTCCTTGGGTTTGACAACTTTTAACGATTCTTAATGCGGAACTACAGGTATCCGCAACACTCACTCACCTCCACCAAGACTCCTTTAGTTTGGTCCCCAGAAGCCAAGTCAGCCTTCAAAAAATTAAAGCAGCTGTTCATCTCTGCATCTGCCCTGGTTAACCTCAACATGAAGAAACAGTTTATAGTTGACTCCTCCAATTCTGGAGCCCCCAAATGCGGGCCCCAAGGTAAGCTTCATCTCGTGCCTTCCTTTCTCACTCTAGAAAAGTATGTTAAAGATTATGTAGCAGCATGTTCCATCTGTGCATGCAGGAAGAATAACTCCCTTTAACCCTCAGGTTTGCACCAACCCCTAGCCACATCTCACAAACCCTGGTCCCACATAGCTTTGGACGTTGATACTGGTCTCCTCACTTCCTCCAGTAAGACCATAATCCGTACTTTAATGGACAGGTCCCAACACCACCTACAGTGTGGGCCTACTTCAAACTGCTTTTGAGTCCATTCCCAAATACTGGCCTTCTGGCCTGTGACAGCATTGCATCACTGACTAATGATTAATAATAGACTAATGTCCATGGTGGGACTGAATTACAAATTAAAAATAAATAACTGACACAATTCAATTAAACACGACCCAGCTGTATCTGGGGACTTGCAGGTCCTCTACAATCAGCCAGGGGCTGCTGCAGCTCCTTCGGCACCCCTGTTCACCCAGGCTTTGATATTATACAGTAGTTATTGCTCTAGAATATAATGTGTGACTTTTTGTTATACACTGCAACTATGTGTGCAAGTAAAAGTCTGGTAATAAATAAATAAATAAGCCTAGCCTAGCATGAACACAATAACAGCATTTTACTGTTAATTATTGATCATTTTAACTAAAAATGTCAAATAATACATTAAAAAAGAAAAATTGTGGAGTTAAAAAGTTACAAAGTGGAAATGTCAAGCTAATAATTAAGACAATTAAGAACTAAAACTAATTAAGACAGTCTCCCTTTGGGGGAGTTTCAGACTCGCATTCACCAAATGTAATTCTGGTAATATCTCTAACAATGGGTGCTTTTCCCACCACTAAGTACCTTTATTCCAGAAAGGAAATGCTATCTGACAGATATCTGAAGCTTTGATTTGATGAATGCTAAACAGAGCAATCGGATACTGGTGAAAGACTGCCTTTCAAAACCAGCAAATGATGACACAGGATCATTCCAACAGGTTTTTTAATAAAAGAGAAATATTAGATTTCATGGCACAAATGCGAGAAAGATACTCTCTTGTAGAGATCTTCAACAGAAAATGTATGTAAATGCAAACCTGAGTAATAAATCAAATATGTTTTCAAGTTTAATATTTTTGCAATACATGCTGATATTCTTAAGGTTCTTCATGTATGCAAAATACTAAATATTTTATGTCACAGACAGTGCAGAAAAATTATGTTTCTTGGGATTCTCATGTTTTCAGAGGCAAAATTTAGCATTCTTTAACTCCTCCATATTGAATTGACTCATGTACGATTATGTGAAAAATACATTTTTCACAGGGTTCTGTGCAATTCTTAGAAAAGTACACTCCATGACTCAGAAGCTAGTAGAACCACCTTTAGCAGGAATAACTTAAAGTAATTGTTTTCTGTATGACCTTATCAGTCTTTCACATCGTTGTGGAGGAATTTTGTCCCACCCTTCTTTACAAAATTGTTTCAGTTCATTGAGGTTTGCAGGTATTTGTTTATGCACGGCTCTCTTATGGTCCCACCACAGCATTTCAGTTTGAAGTTTGCTTTGAGGTTTCTTTTCCTTTTTTAAGATATTCTGTTGTAGTTTTGCTCATGTGCTTGGGATGATTGTCTTGTTGCAAACAATTTCAATACAACTTTTAACTATGTGGACAGATAGCCTCGAATTTTATTCTTGACTACTTTGGTATACAGAAGAGTTAATGCTCAACTCAGTGATTTCAAGGTGTCCCGTGGCTGCACAACAAGCCTGAAATCGTCACCCCTCCACTTTTGTGCTGACAGTTGGTACGAGATGTTTGTGCTGATATGCTGTGTTGGGTTTTTGCCAAATGTGTCATTGTGCATTATGGCCAAACATCTCCACTTTCGTCTCATATGTCCAGAGGACGTTTTTCCAGAAGACTTGTTTTGCTCGAAAATACCTTTGCAAGCTGTGCTGCCATGTTCCTTTTAGACGAACAGCCTTTTTCAGGCCATTATTGTAGCGAAACCGTATGCTTGTGTATCTTAAACAACATGTGTGTATTTCGATCTGTGCAGAGATTTTGTTTGCGTATCCCAAACAGTGTGTGTAAATCTGTAAGCGTGCATAGATATTAATGGTTGAAAAGTCTGAAAGCTTTGTTCAAATCACTGAAAATACACACAGGTCACCAAGCTATGTTTTTTTTAAACAAGAATTTTGCTAAACTTCTGCATTTCTCTTCACAATCCTTCTAAACAAGCCATGTTTGTTACAGTTACAGTTAAACTTCCTGGGATGTCCACTCTGGCAACTGTCTCATTTTCCAGTTATGAATAATCTGATTCACTTCAAACTGTTCAGAAATGACCTTGAAAACTTTCCAGATTGATGTGTAGCAACAGTTTCTTTTTTTCAGATCATTGCTTGTGTCTCTCTTCTTTGACATTGTGTTAACCCACACCTGAATGCTCCCGACCAGTAAACCGCCAGCCTTCTGCTTTTATGGTGGTACTCGCACCTGCTGATGGTCAGTAAACCAAGTGTATTTGTTTATCAGCAGGTGGCTACTACTTACTGAAGGTTTACCAGGTTAAATTCAGCAGTATAACCAAAAAGATTTTTCCCTCTTAAATTGTTTTAAATGTTTGTTTTCAGGTCAAAAGGGGAAAATGATTGACAGACCTGTATGTTCTTTTCTCTAAACCAATCTTTAGACTACTCATATTTATCATCTGACCCTTTAAAGGGGTTAAATAGCTGCTCCTTGACTCCAGAAAATGTAACAACCCAACAGTTTTATAATGTAGCCAACACATGCATTATTATGCATGCATTATATTTTTGATCACTGTTTTCCTTCAGTAGAATTTGAAAGTACACTTTAATGTCTATTCCTTTTTTTCATTCTGCTAAACAAAGGAGCCAAAGAGCTGAAAACAAAAGAAAATTGTATAACTTTATAAAACGGAGAGTTGTTTGTAGTCAGGTTTTGCTCTACCAAGAGGGAAAATGTGAACAAACTTGTCAAAGATGACAAGTGTGTCTGATTTTCTGTCCTAATGCCGTTTCTTCTAATGCATACAAGTAACAACAAGCCAGAAAAGTGTCTAAAACAACATTTTGAGGCAGAACTGGCTTAATGGGGGAGGAAAGCTTTCATCCCTCCCTCCGTACATCAGTCTTCTCCCTCCTCCCAAAGCCCTGAATCAGCACCTTCAGACAGACCCAACTGAGAGGCGTCTACATGTATAAAGTGCGGCGAGCAGCACGCGGGACAGAACCGAGCTGTGCTGGTGGAGACACGTTACTCGTCCCGGGACGCGGCAGAGGAATTACGCAGTCTGTGTCTGTCCAGAGCCTCACTGACAGACGCTAAACTTCAGATACTCCACAACAGAAGTTGCTTTTAAAATCGTCTGAAGCAACATGGTAAGGGAATCTCTGGAAATCTAGAAACTTTAATGTTTGGTTTTTAATACATAAAAATCACTTTTTCCTCAATGACCTCCGCTCTGCACACGCAGTCTGCACTGAATAAATTAGTTCTGTTGCTCACATTATTCTTTAATCATATTTTAAGGGCCTATACCCTGAAGAAAGTGCAAGTAAATACACTTTGGTATATTTTTAATGTTTCTCGAAAAAAGGGACCTTTTTTCCCTTTTTAATTCAAACCTACATTGAGTGCTTGGACCTGGATGTGTCATAATTTTGCTCATGATCTTCCAGTTTTCTTTTGTTCTTCCTATTAGGTGGTTTAATCTGCAGTTTGTAGCCTATTTATTGGTTCATATTTAAGATTTGCTGCGCATGTTTTAGCATTCATGTTCTCTATTGTCTCCCTATAACTTAAAAACTGTCACTCAACAGTGAAAAACCATCTAAGGGGATGTTCTGCCTCTGGGTAAAACGAGCTGAAATTTTCAACATGCTGAAACACGACTGGAAGATTTTGGAAGATGCACCAGTGAAGTGTTGAAATGAGTGTGGCCTGTTTTTCAGTATTGTTTACACCTAACAATAGACAGACAAAGGGCACAGACACAGCACAAAAGAGAGTGTATTAGGAGATGTTTGTGCTCTGAGCTCTTAACTGCAGTGCGAAAGTAAAATTCTAAGCCAAATTATGAAATCTAATTACTTTAAATATTATTTGATTTTTAAATAAGTGGATTATTTTACATATTTTACTTTCAGCATAATTTAAAATTGAGCAATTTCATTTATTTTTATATACTTACATAGTATCTCTTCATTAATGTTTTTCTTTTCTTACAGGTGTTTCTTTTTAGCTTAAGTTAGGATTTTACATCTTCAGTTTATGTGTCTGAATTAGAGTAACTCGACTTCTTTTAGCATTTCTTTATATTTTGAAGAATCAAGTTTAAGCAACTCATCAAATAATCATTGTCATATTTTGATTTATGGACACTTGAACATTCTGCCTGCATTTTTATAAATCCTCCAAAATAAAGAAAAATAAACAAACAAAAATCACATCAAATGTGATTAAAGCATTTTTCTCCAAAGTAAAACTTTTTTCTTTTCTTTTCTTTTTTAATTCAGTGATAATTAAATTTAAATACTGAGGACCTTTTCTGTTTGGCTCCCAGTTTAAATCTGTGGTTTCACAACAGTAAAGGAAATAAGTCTGTTTTTACCTATGTGAGAGATTTGAATGCATTTTCTTGGTATTTTGGGCTTTGTCATCAATACATTTATTATTTTATAAACCTTTTATTCCACTCGAGTAAAATTTAAGCAAAAATGTTTTTAAAAAAGTTTCCAGTAATTTTCCTTTGGCTCTGAACAAAATCTCTTTGGGTGTTGCCAGAAATTCCTCTATGCAGAAAAACACCCTAATTAAGTTTCTCTGGTAAAAAAAAGAAAAAAAAAGAAAAAAGAAAACTTTCATTGTCTGCTACTGTGCTGAGCACCTTTATCTGAAATGAGTCTGACTTCAAATATGCATCCAGCATGGCAAAAAAAGTACAGTTTTATAGTTAACTTGTCTTCTAAAGATCCTTTTTTGTGAATCTGAATGATGTTTCCAGTTGGTGACTGTGCTGATTTATACTTTGTGTCTATGATAAGCTTCCAACTTGATCTTCTGTGCAGAGGGAGTGCATCTCTATCCATGTGGGCCAAGCAGGTGTCCAGATGGGAAATGCCTGCTGGGAGCTCTTCTGCCTGGAGCATGGTGTTGGGCCTGATGGCGTCTTCCTGGACTCTCCAGCTGAAGCAAACTCTCGAGAAGATCCTTTCAACACTTTCTTCAACACTGGGAGCTCTGGGCGTCACGTTCCACGAGCGATATACGTGGACCTGGAGCCCACTGTGGTTGGTGAGCAGCTTTGATTATGTGCTTTTTTTACCCTCCTTATTTTTTTAATTATCATTTGGGGTCCAATTATCTGTGGTCATAAGTATCAAGTGTTACGCATTTCAATCCACATGAGCCATGGGCAGTTAAGACTGGTATCCAGGCAACAAGTGCAGTCGTGAGTCCTTCACCTTTTATTGAATGGATATTATGTAAACAGCTGGATGTGGAAGGTAATATTCAGTGGATTTGAGCAGGGAAAGAACATTTTCTTCCATTATGTCTCAACCTTTTTCCAGACTTTTATTGTTTCATTTGATATAACTGCTTACTAAGCCTTCACTGAACGGTCTTAAAATTAAATATTTCTTTCACAAATTTAGTTTCTCTAAGGTTCTGCAAAAAAACCACATGACCTGTCGATAAATAATGAAAAGTAACATAGTTAAGGAGCAGACCTTCACTACAGCCAGCCCAAGCAGCAGCCTCTGGGGCTGAAAAATGAACACAAGTGTCAAAAGCTGCAGCTCCTCTAATGGCCACTTGAGGTGAGTCAATCCACAGAGAACTTTATATCATTTAAAAGCGCATTTTACAACCAAAAAAGAAAAGGAATAAAGAACAGATTTTGCCTGTAGGGATAGTTTCTCCCTTCCTGCAGTCAGTACAGTGGTGGATATGCCTGCCTGCTAGGCCTCAACTCATCTGTTGAGCCACTGAACAGGACCTCTTTGTTGTATTTGTGTTGTTGGTGATTGCTGGAGCAGTTTGATAGAATTATCTGGAAAATAATGTGACATGCTCTGTCGAAGAAGTTTGTGCTTCAGTTTTGATTGATGAAATTCTAGTATTTTGTCTACTCAATGCTAATTCCAGATCTTTTTGTTTGTGTGCTGAACGCAAAGTTTATAATTTCAACTTGCTAACCAGCCTTGGCTCCCTACAGCAATGAACCCCAGACTCCACAAACCCAGTATAATGGACGAAATCCCAATGTTGAAGCATTTAAAAAAAAAAAAAAAAAACACTATAGTAGCCATATCCATTTTTTACATATAGTTTGTGGATTACACAAATCAGAAACATACTTGACAACTTTATAATATAATAAATAACTGAAATGTCCTGTATTCCCTATTTCAGATTGGTAAAATATTATAGATTGATTTATTTATTTATGTGATTAAAAGTTTAAGCAAGCACCTTCATATGTGAAGTTAAAATATAATTTGATATTTTTGACCTGTCAGGTTATCTCTTGCTACATTTTGTCAACTTCATGGCTCCACGCTGTATCACGTTTGAGTAAAGTCTACATTTTATCACCTGCATCCTCACTGCATTAGATTAGATCTTGACTGGTAAAATATAGTAAAATGATGGGATTACCATATTGATGTGTTAAAAGGTGAGGAGTGTGCAAGCAAACGCCAGACAAAAAAAAGAGTGAGTTGTTTATTAAGATAAAAACCCCTAAAAAGCAGTTCACAACCAAAATAAGAAAAAACAAAATACAAACAAAACAATGAAAAGAAAACTTTGAGGAATGCAGGATTGTGTAGTTTGAACCAAAAGGCGGGGTTATTTATACACATGCTTTTATACACTGAGGGCTAATGAGGGGAGAAGAAACAGCTCGGTAACAAGGAACAGGTGAACTTAATCAAGGATAATGAAGTGGGGAGAGTAAACCAGGTGAACACTGAGATAAGACACCAGCACGCTAGGAAACAAGGGACTACACCCAAAGAATGCTAATCAACACACTTGAGCAAAAATGTGAAACTCAAATCTAATAATAAATCTATGGACCAAACACAGTGCTAAATAACAATTCAAAGTAAAAGAAAAGAACCCCTTCAAAATTCAGGGGCTAAGAACCAGGATCATGACCTAAAGGGGAGATGAGTCGGGTCTGAATGAGATCTTTCCTTTCAGATGAAGTGAGGGTCGGAAAGTACAGGGAGCTCTTCCACCCTGAGCAGCTGATCTCTGGAAAAGAAGATGCAGCCAACAACTACGCTCGAGGTCATTACACTGTCGGGAAAGAAATCATTGATGGAGTCATGGAGCGCATCCGTAAAATGGTTAGTAATGAAAGAGATGAAAGAGAAGCTCTGCTATTTTCTTTATCAGTAGGGGTAATGGTGCTCTTATAATAGTTTTATTATTAAACCCTTTTTATTATTTGGACCTTTTATTTAAGTTTTCTTTTTTTCTCTCTAGTTATTCATTTTTTTTTTTTTTTTGAGGTTTAGTGACTGTAGTTTAAAACGTTTTGGATTTTTTGGTTGTTGGTTTTTTATATAGTTTATCTGTGTTACTAGACTCACAGTTTAAAATAACCCTTGTTCATCTTGTGCTGTTGCCTTTTCAGAAACAAACCATTTAAGCTCTTCTCGCTTTAAGGTGACTCCTGTCAAACAGCAGCTGTATTCCTATTGTTAGAGCAAATACATGACATGGAATAAGGAGAAGCATCATAATTGACGTGACACTTAAAGGAATATCCTGCTTCCTTTCTAGGTTTGAATCAGATGAGGAGATGGTAACTCTAGTATACCAATGCTACTGGCGTCAGTTACCCCAGGCCCGCCTCCCTGCTCATCTTAACCTCACAGCATAGCTTGTTGTAGCTTGTGTTTAAGAAACTGCTGCACCAACTTTGGCACAACCCCATAAAACCTGTTTGCACCGGTATAAAATAATAATTAGCAGAATTTAGAAGAACTGGTTTTACTACAGTAATAAAACTTTCAGCCTTTAGGCTATAGCAAGCTAACAGGTTGGTGGGTTTTGATACATATTGAACAGACGGATATGTGAGTGATGCTAAATTAAGTTACAGGAATAAGGCAAATGAGCATAATATGAAAAAAAGTCAGTTAATATTTTATTTTAGACTTGTTTATTATTAATCATTTTCAGGTTGGTACACTTTCTACCTGAAAGCAGCCAACGACAGACAACTGACCAAAGCTCACTGATCAAAGCCCACTGATCAATGGCCATCAGTACCATTCACAGAGATTTGGTGAATGGCTGCAATCACAGCATTGTAAGATGGCGAAAGATGTACCCTTAGGCCCCCTCCTCGATTCAGAGATGGTCTTTCCCTTTTCACATAAATGGCCTCCTTGACTCCCTGTCCAGAACATCCTGGAGAGGCCATTGATCAGTGGGCTTTGATCAGTGGTCATGAGAATTTGCATAGTTAAGATTAAGGAACTGACCTCCCAGCCCTTTGTTCCTTCAATGGGCTGGTTTCAGTCATTATGCAAATGTACTGTTTATAAGATTGGGGAAATCTGCAGTCAGCTGAGACTGAAGAAGTCACTTGGATGAGTGATGAAACGTTTCTCCCACAAAACGCTACGTCCAGATGAACAGAGTCAACTTTTGGAGATTTACTTACCTGGATGATTGAGCATGCATCAAGACTTAACACTGGCAGATTCCAAGAAATTTTAAAAACTCAGGCATCAAAGTGAAATGCAATAAAAGAAAATATTGCAAGATAACCAGACTGGTGGCTTGCTTCAGTGCTCATTAACAGTATCTGAGCTACTTTTCCAATCCAATCCAATCCAATTTTATTTATAAAGCACTTTAAAATACCCAGCACAGGAACAAAGTGCTGTACAGAAAATAAGTTAAAACAATAGAATAACAAAAAACAGCAAATTAAATAAATAAAACACATAAGACATAAAATTAAAACAGCCCTATGTTAAAGCAAAAACAAGATAAAACAGCATCGAATCACCTAAAAACAACTAAAATAAAAATAAAAAACCAACATCTCACGTGGTGTCAAAGGCCAAGGTAAAGAGGTGGGTTTTCAAGAGTGACTTAAAAACAGATAAAGAAGTGGCCTGTCTAATCTCTAAAGGAAGCTCGTTCCACCGTTTGGGAGCTGCTACAGCAAAAGCACGATCTCCTCTAAGTTTACGCCCAGTCCTGGGTATCTTCAGGAGCAGCTGATCAGCTGACCTGAGAGAGCGGGTGGGTGTATAAGGCTGTAGCAGCTCAGAGAGATAAGATGGAGCTAGGCCATGGAGAGCTTTAAAAGTAAATAAAAGAATTTTAAAATGAATCCTAAAAGAAATGGGCAGCCAGTGAAGTGAAGCTAAAACAGGGGAAATGTGCTCAAACTTTCGAGTGCCAGTTAAAAGACGAGCTGCGGCATTTTGCACCCTCTGTAGATGACTAATATATAATGCACTGACCCCTATATAAAGTGCATTACAGTAATCCAGCCGAGTGCTAACAAAGGCGTGGATCACTGTCTCAAAGTGCTGCCGTGAAAGAATTGGCTTTATTTTTGCCAGCTGCCTGAGGTGAAAGAAGCTAGATTTTACCACGGCCTTAATTTGATTATCAAACTTTAGATCACAGTCCACTTTGACCCCCAGGTTTGTGACAGTTGGCTTAACATACTGTGCCAGGGAATCTACATACACATTGGGGGTCTCAGTGGGGCTGCCAAAAACCATCACCTCTGTCTTTTTATCATTGAATTTTAAAAAGTTAACAGACATCCAAGCCTTAATGTCATCGAGACACTGAAGTAATGGCTGTGTAAGGTATCTGCCTTTTTTCTTTAGAGGGACATAGATCTGACAGTCATCAGCATAAAAGTGGAAAGCAATGCCGTGCTTTCTCAGTACAGAACCAAGAGGAAGCAGATATAAAGAGAAGAGGAGGGGGCCTAGAACTGAGCCCTGTGGGACACCACACAAGAGGGGAGCGGAGGACGACGCATAGTCACCAAGGCTGACACAAAAAGTTCGCCCCGTCAAGTAGGACCTGAACCACTCCAGTGCTGTGCCCCTAATGCCCACCCAGTGCTCCAAACGAGAGAATAAAATGGCATGATCCACGGTATCAAACGCAGCTGTCAAATCTAAAAGCACAAGAACAACACAGTCCCCAGCATCAGTCGCTAAAAATATGTCATTAAAAACTTTTAAAGGGGCTGATTCAGTGCTATGAAAGGGTTTAAAACCAGATTGGAAAACCTCTAAAACATTTTGCTTTTCCAGGAAGGCCATTATTTGGCTGTAAACTACCTTTTCAAGAATTTTGGAAAGAAAAGGTAGTTTGGAGATAGGCCTGTAATTTGCAAGAACCATAGGATCAAGAGCAGGTTTTTTAATCAGGGGTTTGACTACTGCATGTTTAAAATCTTTAGGGACAACACCTGACATCAGACTATGGTTTACCAGCTCAAGCACCAAAGGACCAACTGTAGGTAACACCTCTTTTAAAAGTCGAGGAGGGACAGCATCATTTGGAGACCCTGCAGGCTTAAGATGACCAACAGTCTCCTTTAAAAAGGATAGAGTCACAGGCTCAAACCTGTCAAAGACAGCAGAGCAGGAAACAGAGACTGAGAGGTCGTGAGCATGAGGAGAGATTTGAGCCCTTGTGGAGGAGACCTTCTCGATAAAAAAGTGTAAAAAAATTTTCACAGGCTTCTGATGAGGGCTCAATACAGTCAGTATATGGTGCATTAAGAACAGAGTTAATAGTATTAAATAAAACACGTGGGTTGTGGCAGTTTGACAAAATAATGTCAGATAAGTGTTTTCTTTTGGCATCTTTTACAGTTCTTTGATATCGACGCCAACAGTCCTTCAGCATCTGGAATGACACTTGTAGTTTGTCCTTTTTCCACTTGCGCTCAGCTCGACGGCAGTCGCGTCTGACAGCTCGGGTCAAGTCGTTCAGCCAGGGCTCAGATTTAGTTTTAGGCAGTCTGGATTTTAATGGAGCCACAGTGTCCAAAGCAGTCCGACAGGTAGAATAAAACCATGAGCTCAGTTCCTCAGTCTGGCTGCATAAAAAATCCGGGATCTTACAGATCTGGTCAAAGACTGTTGAAAAGTGTTCAGCAGTGGAGGAGTTAAAAACACGACAGCGCTGAGCAGCAGCGCGAGTTTTAACTGAGGCACAGGCAAGAGGAACTTCAAACATCACAGGACTGTGGTCAGAAAACACAGCATCACAAATCTCTATGTTAAAAACAGAAAAACCATGAGATAAAACAAGATCAAGCGTGTGTCCACGTTCATGTGTGGGACCTGTCACACATTGCACCAGATTAAACGAATCAATAAGGTTTAAAAAGCCCTTCGCCATGGGCATGTCAGGACAACACACGTGAATATTAAAATCCCCAGCAATAAGAACACGATCATATTTTGGCATGAATTCAGCCAAGAAGTCAGCAAAGTCACTCACAAAGTCCTTATTGTATTTTGGAGGCCGGTAAACCACCGCACACAACACTGTGTGAGAGCAGCCCAGCTCAAACACAGACAGTTCAAAGCTGGTGAATGACGGGGTTGATAGCTGCTTACATTTAAAATGACTTTTAAAGATCGTAGCTATTCCTCCTCCTCGGCCCAACATACGTGGGGAATTAAAATAGCAGCAATCGCCGGGTAGAAGATCCGAGAAGATGCTGCACTCACCGGCGCTCAGCCACGTCTCGCACACACAAAGAAAATCCAGTCCTCGGGATGTGAAAAAATCCTTCAGGATAAACGTTTTGTTCGCTAGGGACCTAGCATTTACCAGGCCAATCCTGGCGGTAAGCAGCGGATCCCCGTCGCTAGCCGTCCTAGAAGCCCGACACAGAGGCCGCAGGTTCCGCAGATTCACACCACGTCGGCGGGGGCGAGGAGAGCAGGGTTTTCGGGACATCCCATCTAGGCCGATGACAGGTACCAGCCAGGCACAGACAGGTTCCAACGATCGCCGAGAGAAACAGAAGTTTGGCACCACTCCTTGTTTTCTGGACAAGGGCTTAAGAGAATACCTTAAAGAAGCTTTCAGCTTCACCAGGAAGCCAGCCCTTCGACCCCGGCGACGGCACTTTTGCCGGAGTGGTGGATCTGGAACACGGCACAGGTGAGCCGGGATCTCCGATATTAGCGGGGGCAAAGTTTTATGTTCAGCTTGGTTCCACTTTGCCCAGCCTTTGACAGAAGGTCGGAGATCCAGTAGGGTTAGGCGATCATACACCAAGAGAGAGTTGGCATTTATTACAATAGTCAATAAAATCAAAACAAACAAACATAACACTGGCAGTGATAGACGGCAAGCCACACGCACCGGCGCCATCTTGGATCAATACCCCTAGAACTTTTCCCACATGAACTACAACTAGAGGAGATTTGGGGGAACTTTCTCCTCCGCCTTTTAATCCCATTGTACAGAAACTGTCTACAGGCACTCATGAAATAGCCCTGAAAGAAGAGGAGCAAATGACTAAAGAACCATTTATACCTTCTTCTAGGCAATAAACACATTAAAATTTTTTAAAAAAAGTTGTTTTTCTTTAAAGTTTTTTAAAGTTGTTTAGTTACCACAAGTTTTTCTTATAGTGAAGCTGTTTGGCCCCGTATAAAATCAGCTAATGCATGCTGATTGGTCTGTTAAGGGAGATAAACTCCCACAATAGCAACTGTTTCCAAATGATAGCTAGAAGCTAAAAATTTATTTTAACTTCAACAGAAACTGGCATGTGCGTGTAGGAAGCAGTTGGTTTTGGTGGTTGATAGTGATTTCCATCAGGAGGCCGTGGCTGCTGTTTCTTCTGCTTGTGCTGCTATAATCAAAACTGCAGATGCTGCAAAGTGGCTTGTGGTGTCCTCAAGACTGATACACACGTGGTTTGGTACAACTGAAACCTGTAAGAAATGGAAAAATGGAACCAGTTGTGAAAAAGAAATGATGAAAATTCAATTTAGTTTTATTTATACAGTCACCTCAAGATACTTTATTATGTAAAGTAAAAGGCTCTACAATTTCAGAAAGAAACACCCTATCAATAAGGTTACTTACCTGTTTGATAAACTGTATGAAATTTGGCTTTAGCTGCTTTAATACTGAAAACTCTTGTGTCTCGTCAGACCGACCAGTGCACCGGCCTGCAGGGTTTCCTCGTCTTTCACAGCTTTGGAGGTGGTACCGGCTCTGGCTTCACCTCTTTGCTAATGGAGCGTCTTTCGCTCGATTACGGCAAGAAATCCAAGTTGGAGTTTGCCATCTACCCAGCTCCTAAAGTGTCCACGGCAGTGGTGGAGCCCTACAATGCCATCCTGACCACCCACACCACCCTGGAGCACTCCGACTGTGCCTTCATGGTTGATAATGAGGCCATCTACGACATCTGTCATCGTAATATAGACATTGAGAGTCCTGGTTACATCAACCTCAACAGACTGATTGGTCAGATTGTCTCCTCAATCACAGCCTCCCTTCGTTTTGATGGCGCCCTCAATGTGGATCTGATGGAGTTCCAGACCAACCTGGTCCCATTTCCTCGTATTCACTTCCCTCTGGTTACTTACTCACCAATCATCTCTGCTGAGAAGGCGTACCACGAGCAGCTGACCGTGTCTGAAATTACCAGTGCTTGCTTTGAACCGACCAACCAGATGGTCAAGTGTGATCCTCGTAACGGCAAGTACATGGCGTGCTGCATGCTGTACCGAGGCGATGTCATCCCAAAGGATGTGAACGCTGCCATTGCAAATATCAAGACCCGGCGCTCCATTCAGTTTGTTGATTGGTGCCCCACTGGCTTCAAGGTTAGTAGCCATCAGAGACATTACAAAAGATGGATGGTATGAAGTTCTGTTTTGAAACCTCAAGCTGAACAATGTCACATTAACATCTTGGTGTTTGAAAACAGGAAATGGCGAGCAAGGGGTTGATCTTAATTAGAAATTGACCGGCCAGTGAACATACCCTGAAGAGTCCTCAATTCTGACCTCAATGATGTCCATAATTTACAAAATGGACATCATATTTTATTTAATGTGACCAGAAATCAGTAATTGAACACATAAAGTCATCAGAAAAAGCTAAGATGGCCATGTGGACATTAACCTTAGTTTTAGAGCTTTTTCATACAGAGTAATCCAAACTGCACAGCAACATGTTAACAACTAACGTAGCATTGTGGATGGATCACCTCAGAGGTGCTCTTGACTGAGGTTTTCAGTGTCTTCTTCCTTCCATTCCATCCTGTGGATTAGCATGACGAAAAGAAACACAACTCATAATGATTTCTATTGTGAGCTCCAATAGGTTGTCTATATGTACAAGCTGTGATCAGCTGACCTGCTCTGCTACTCTGAGGTTTACTGCTCTTTGTGGATTTACACAGCTGAATTCAACAAGATGTAAGCGGATGTTTCACAGGCTATCATGACATACTGCCTTGACAGTATACTGTTTATATTGTCTGTATACTAGACAGGATAAACAGTATGCTGTCTAGTATACAGACAGTATACTTTTTATGCTGTATTTGTACTAGATGGTAAACAGTTGATATTAATGTGCAATTCAGTGAATGAATCTAAGCATCATCAGGTTAAATCCAAATTCATCTCTACTATACTTAATGTTTCCTAACTCTGTTCATGAAAGATGCTCCATTAGCAAAGTTCATGAACACCACAGTCATTATACACCAGTCCAACACACTGGTTTACTGTGAGTTCATTACAGTGAGGCAAGCAAACCTGTTTATTCTGCATTAAATTGCTGAGTGTTTTAATGCAACCTTTAACATAGTTAGTCTACCTTAGTTTGTTTTGCAGGGCGTTCCACATGAAAAAAACACATAACTTCACATCGTGTGTAGATCCACTATGTACATGATGTGAAGTTATCCAATGAGGACTTGCATGTAAGCTTTAGCTTTCCAGTTTATCAAATACCACTGAACAGTTCTTACCTATAAATGAAGTTAGGTACAGCTGCTTAAAATGGCTATGGCGCTATAAGTTATGTACCTTTCATCTTTTTGTATGCAATAACCCCCAGTGATTGATAGACCATTAGGATTGCCTTTCATTTTTACTGTTACTGCTCAAACAGGTCTGATGTTTAAAGGCTAGATGTGAAATAATAACTCCCCTCAAATGTCTTAAACCAAAAATGAGAAGCCTGTTTTGAAAATGTAAAGAGTGGAAAGTACAGTTATTGGTCTTAAAATGTACGGAGAAAAAGTACAAAGTTGTGTGAAAAATAAATACTCAAGTAAAAAACAGAAAACTGAAAATTATACTTAAGCACAGTAAAGAAGTATTTGTACTATGGTACCTACCACCTCTGCAAACTCCTCAGAGCTACTTCCCACTACTGCCTTATTCACCATAGCAAGTGCCATAATCTGGCAGATTTTTATGTTTGGTTCCCTTCAACTAACAGGATTTGTGTCTCCTCCCAGAATTTAACTGTTAGGCAAATGTGTAAACTATTCGACTAAGCCTCATAAATCCACTTTCCATGGCTGCCTGGATGTTAATCTTTAACACCCGAAAGAACAGGGTAGAGAATTTTGACTGTTTTAACCCTAAGTGGTTCCTCAGTGTCTGCGAAGGAGCATTTAAACCTAGAAATGGCTAATGATGTCAGATGTAATCAGTAGTCACACAGGCCAGGAAATCAGTCACTGACCCCATGAAATCAGGCATCACTAGAGAACATGTGTAGCAAGTAAAACACGTCTTTTTACATTACAGGTGAACATTCTCCATTTCTGGTTTGCATCTCACTTTTTCAGTTTTCACTACCGTTTGATGATTAGTTGGTGACTGTTTGCAGACAAGTCGGTATCTTTCATGCCAAAAATGGCTGACTGCTGAAATCAATCATAACTGCAACTTCCTGCAGCCATTTGCCAGTCGGTCAGGGAAAACATATTTAGTAGTTGCTGGGTTGTGTTTAAAATACGTCATGTTTCTGACTTTTAACTTTGTCTTTACAGGTCGGCATTAATTACCAGCCTCCAACTGCAGTTCCTGGTGGAGACCTGGCCAAGGTCCAGAGGGCTGTATGCATGCTGAGCAACACCACTGCTATTGCAGAAGCCTGGTCTCGTCTTGACCACAAATTTGACCTGATGTACGCCAAGCGTGCATTCGTCCACTGGTACGTGGGTGAGGGCATGGAGGAGGGAGAGTTTGCAGAGGCCAGAGAGGACCTGGCTTGTTTGGAGAAAGATTACGAGGAGTTGGGCCGAATGAACCCCGACTCTGAAAACGACGAAGAATACTGAAATTTGTAAGGCCTAAATCTGTGACAGCAAAGCTGTTATTTAATCCTAAATAACCAAAGCGATGCATTTCTCAGTGCCTTTCTTGTAATGCCATTTTTATGTGAGCTAAGTTGTATTTGAATTGTGCTCTGAATAAATTTTGTCTTTGCATATTCTGTGTGAAACTTGTCAGAGACTCGGTGGTCTAAGATGGTGCCAGATAACCACATGTGACCCCCTTACAAATCAGGCCAAGGGGTCTTTGATGCAAGCCTTTCCACCCCCCTCCTGCTCATATTTCCTGTCTGCATCTACACTTCACGCAAGCCACTGGTGTCAAACGTTACCTATGACTAATAAGAAGAGCCTATTAATCAAATAGCAGGTTACTATTTCACTCATTTTCTTCTATGTACGCTGGGACTTATCCTAGCTGCCTTTAGGTGGGAATTGTATTACACACAGGACAACCACACTCAAATTTAAAATCACCAATTCACCTGATGTGCAAGTCTTTAGACTGTTGGAGGAAGCAGGAGTACCGAGAGGAAACCCACGCAGGCACAGATAGAACATGCATACGCAACCAAACTCAGCCGTCCCCCAGGTTTGAACCCAGAACCTTCTTGCTTTGAAGCACCTTTGCTAACCGCTTCACCACCCACTAAAAATAACAGCTTCCTCTCGTTTGGCTGCATGTCCTCCTGAGATGTGTCGTTTGACTGCGAATAGCAGCCAGTCAAACACCGTGCAGAGCAACATGCAGCAAAATGGTCAACAAGGTGTTGTGGTGTTCCAGAAACTATACAGCATACAAAAATATGACTGAAGATCACCAGGACATGTCACCCTCATCTCCAGTATGTCTTGCTTGAGTTTTCACCGAGTGTTATGCTCAATTCTATCAACATATTTTTATTTTTATCTGCTAGAATAGCTTTGTATTGTTCACAGACCAAAATAATCCTTATTTAAAACTTTTTGGCTCCCTGCTGTATCCCTTAAAAGCAACTACTTTCTTGTGTTTTCATTACATCATTAAGTGCTCTGGGGCATCTGTTGTAATTTGGTGCTATATAAGTAAAATTGAATTTAATTGATGTGCGGATCCTTGTTAAATAGCAGCTTTGAAGGGAAGCTGTGTGCTTACATGACCATATTAGAACTATTGCCTCTCAGGGATATCATGGAGAGCCAAAAACAGAAACTTTTTTTTTTACAAAATAGTGTTTACAGCAGTGTGAAGCTTGAATACAGTTATTTATACAATGACATCATTATTCCAAACTTCAGCCGTGTTAATACAGGCATTCACCATTGTAACAGGATAACAGAACAGGAGAAACTGTATAATAATTCCCATTGAAAATAAATACATAGGTGGCCCATGCAGTGATGCCATGAGTTGCTCCACAGGTGTTGACAACTAAATTCTTGTCTACATTTCTATTAAAACACTCTCACAGTGTCATGACAAAGGCGGGAGGTGGAACAGCTTTCAATTGTGAAAGTGCTCGAATCTTGGACAATTTTCAGTGTTAAACACTAGAATGGATAATCTGATTTCTTAGTTAAAGTTTCTATGGGCAGAAACAAGATTTCAGAACAGGAAGTAAAACAAAGACAAGACAGTAAAGTCAGATGTATCAGGGAAGCTTCTTCTTTCAGCTGCTAAACTGATCTGCAACAGTATCATCCTCCGTCACACCTCTTCTTGTTCTCCTTCACTACATCTGTGAATCTTCTCCACGGTTTTCCTGCCTGGTAGCTTCATATTCATAAATCCACTATCCCTCCTCTGCACATGTCCAAGCCTTGCTTCCCAAACTTTGTCTCCAAACTGCTCGGCCTGAGCTTTCCCTCTGATGTATTCCTTTCTGATCCTGTCCCAATTTTCCCATAGACTTCCATAGGACTGGAAAGCTTTTTGCAGCCAAAGATATCACCTCCTGGTGGACATTTAAAAGAATGCAATGAATGCAATTCCACATTTCACACCCAGTAACTGTAACCTAGCTTTGTTACAAATTAAAAATGAATTTCCTTTGCTTTGGACCCAAACCAGTCTCTGCTTTGACAGGTCCTGGGTCCTTTTGGACCTCATCTGGAGTCTTTATTGGTCTGGTTCCTGTGAAAATGTGTCAGGTTTGTTACGGAGGACGGAAAGATATTCTGTGAGGTTTCTCTTCAGATATGTTTCTCCACTCTTTGCTTATTATAATTATCTCTGAACAATCATGTAAACACTGCTGTAAGCCAATTTAGTAATTAAATGGCATTCTCTGGTTTGGAACGGGTTACCGTGAGCGCAGGCTGGACCTGCAGCTCCCCTCCAGATTCACTGTATCAGGTGATGTTGGTAAGTAGGCCACAGCAGCTGTACTTCTAAGGAATCAACTGAAATAGGATGTAATCGGATGCAGAGGTGTTTCCTCAGTTATTTTGTTTCAGATCCTTTTAAGTTTGAGATTTACAGTTATTTTGATTTTTATTAGCTTTACGTTTTCTTTAATAATAATAATGGATACTTTATTGATCCCCATGGGGAAATTACTTGTTTTTCTCTGCATTTGACCCATTCATTCTGTGAAGCAGTGGGCAGCCCACTAAGCAGGCGCCCGGGGAGCAGTGTGTAGGGACGGTACCTTGCTCAGGGGTACCTCAGGGTAGCCGTTAAGTGGATTCGAACCGCCGACCTTCCGATCATGGGGCGACCACTTTACCTACTGAGCTATCCCTGCCCCTGAGCTATCCCTGCCCCACGCTGGGTTTACATAACCACGCTGCACTAATCAGGAAAAAGGGAAATAAAAAGATGCCACTACATCTTTTGTATTTACTGCTCAGCCATTCCTCACGAGCACGTTTTAAGTTATTTTAAGTGAATTTCATACATGCAGTTTCAATTTAGCATTAATCTAACATCTAACCCCCCTAAGTGGGTTACGGGTGGCCTGGTTCATGTTAATAAGTGTTTGTTTTTATGTTAATCAAATATACTCTATTTTCACATAAATAGGGTTAACAGGCAACTATAGCCTGTGTACACTGGTCTCAGTGTTGTTGCTTGTTTTGTTTCCATGTGCAAACTGTTTTTTAATCTCCCTTCAGATGTGCTCAGTAAAAATATCACTATTTCTCTTTGTTTCATCTTATTTCTTCTTAAAACTGGCCTTATATCACATCCACAGAAATCGATATCCTGCAAGCTCCCTTTTTTGACTTGTTGTTAAACTCAAATGCCTAGAGCAGACATGTCCAAAATCCAGTGCCTACCTCAAATGCATTATTTATGGCCCGCCACAAACAGAATTAATAAAGTGCAATTTCTTTGTTTACCTCATGTTGTCAGCACCATGAGATGCAACCAATCGGTGTATAACACTTTTATACACTCACACAACAACAGAAAAGTACGTATCGATTACAATTAACATGAGACACTGATATTCAGCAGCTTCACTGAAGTTTCATGTATTTCAGACAGCTTGACCTTTGTGTTATTTTACCGTCCATATGTGAATCAAAAGTAGTTTTATTTTGTCACCATTATTCTTGTGTTAATGAAAATGCCTGGTTGTTTTTTTTGTTTGTTTGTTTTTTTAAAAAAAACATGTTTACACCTCAAAAAGAAAAAAACGATTGAGAAAGATTATTGGCCCCTGGGTGATATCCCCATGAATAAATATGGCACTATTGGACAAAAGGTTTGGACACCCCTGGCCTAAAGTATGAAAACCACCAGTTTCCTCTATTAAAATAGCAGTTTCATCTTCTTAGGAAGTGTTAGGGTTAAGTGTAAGGTAGCAGCTGTTAGCCAGTTTATTACAGCAGCTGCCTCTGATTAGTACACACAGTGCTGTGCAAATGCACTCTTGGATGTTTAGATTCTTATCTGACAAACAGTACAGTAAGTGAGGTGGGCAAAATTAAAGCTGCCATTACTTCAATGCACACAGCCAGATCCAGGATGAATAATCAGTAAACTGAAAGACAAAGAGCCACAGATGGCACTGGTCCCCACAGAGCAGTGATCCCAACATCATGGAGTCAGTTTGGGATTATGAGACAGCCTAAATCCACAGAAAAACTGGGGCAAGTTTTACTATTGTTTGGTAAAACAAAATATATATTGCATTTTCTTTATTTATTTAACTGTTTACTCCACTTTGTGTGGAAGTTAACTGATAATAACTACTATTCATGGCAAAAACAAAAAGAAAGAAAGAAAGAAAGAAAGAAGCAGATGTTTTATGAGATACATCTAACCAAACTGCGCTCAGTGTCTATTTAAACAACGAGTCCGGGCAGCCGTTAAAAGTGTCACCTGCACGTATCCCTCCGCGCAAGCATAAACATAAGTCACTCAGTAAAGAAGAAAGGCGTTTAACGCACAACTTCATTATATTGTGTTTTTATTATAATTGGAAGCATGAAATTCGTTTGATATTACCCGCAATTCGCTGCCAGCTGTTACAGGCTGACGCTGAAGTAGAAAAAGTAAAGAGTCGTTTCACTTTTTGGCGTTAGCTAGGATTTTGAGCCTGTGGAGCAGATGCATGGTGGCTGCCAGCTAGAGGCATCCAAAGTCATTTAAATTAAGTTGGGTCAGACAAGACCATGACATAATAATGTCCATTTTAAACAGATATTAGTTGCAAACAATTGTGAAATATTGACCTTAAAAGCTTATACTTAAACTGCCTTTGGAGAAATCCACAGAAATCAGATGGTGTTATTTCTTGTGAACACTGAGAGGTTTGACTCAGTAGTGGCAAAAACACAAGCTTTTCAGAATTAAGGAGTCCAATTAAAACATATATTTGTCTTGTTTAATGACCAATCCATGTACAATGCACATGACGTGCAGCCTGAGATGTCTCAGCTGTATTGAGAAATACTTTTAACCTTAACTTTTGGCTGACCGGGATAGATTATGTATTTATTTCATGTTTTAGTGCCAAATATCTTACCCCATCATGGAACAAAACGTCTTCTGAGTTATTTATTTACAAAACCCTACTCTTGATTACAACAGTGTTTTTACACCTTTATGATTTACACAGCCTGCTTCATCTGTTTTCACCTGCATAATACTGATATTGCACAAGGAATAGAAAACACTTTATTTACCTAAATATAGATTTCACTGCCAAATTGGTGCCTTTGGTGAACAGTTTGTGGTCCCTGGGCCACGTGTTGGCCATTCCGGCAGTAGGCCATTACGCCATCATGTGGGCGGGGTCCAGTCCTCCAAAGTTTCTTTTGTCCTGTGTTAAACTGGCTGCCCCTCCCTCAACCTGGTTCTGTATTTATAAATAAAACGAAACTATGTAGAATTAGGCGAGTAAAATGTGTGTTCGTAGCTATAAGGTAAAAGTGTAGATATCAAAATGTGGCAAGCTTAAAGCTTTACATGACAAGAAACTTTCATTATACTGAATAAGCTATGAAAATGATTGAATTTGCATTTGAAATTGTGTAACATGTTTTAATTAAAAGGCAAAAGGTAATGCAAATTTTTCTGAAATTTGTTTCTGAAATTTCTTTTTACATAATTAGTGAGAAAACATTCAAAAGAGGAATTAAAGATATTCAAATGCCACAATGACAAAGGAACGTGTTTTTATTGATGGTTAGGAGTTGAATCATTGTCTGTGTAGTTCTCAGTCATCCAGGTCATGGTGGTCTAAGAAGACTGGAAAGAAGGTGACTGGGCTTCTTTCCAAGCTCCTTAAATGAGTTAAATCATTAGTTTTTACTCATTCTATGAATGCATGTATGTCACTTTATTTGATGATTATATTGTAATTTGATCTGCAAGTAATTAAATAATTAATAAGACAGTACCTCTGGTTTTTAGCGCAGTACAAACACGTCATCTGTGAAGTAAGTAAGTAAGCCTAAAACACATCACACTTACAAAATACTGAAGTTAGTTACTTCCTTTTTCTAGAAATGAATTAAACATTTTCATATACCTACACTGTGAATCCCCATCTAGTTATATAGTCGTTACTATTTAATTAATTATCTTTTTCACAAGGTGGCATACACTTCGTATCTACATAGTTCTCTCTTCACTGGCTTTTTGTAAAATTTTGAATTTAATTTAAAATCCTTCACATTAAATATAAATTCTGAAATATTATTACCAGATTAGTCCAACAGAGCTCCAATTTTGGGTTCAAGAGAAAGACAGCCTTTCTACTTTTAAGAATAATCTTAAAACATTTCTTTCTGATGAACCTTATAGTTTGGTCTAGATCAGGTGATCCTCAATGATCCCTTTCTTATGGTGTTATAAGTAATATATAGTTTTTTCCCCCTGTTTTCTGTTAGTGTTGACAGGGCCAGCAGCTTAAAGAATTTGCCGATGCTGTTGCATTGATATGCACCTTTATGTATGTGAAATTTAACATGAGTCCTTATCTGTTGTTTGTGAGTGGCAAGAATTGTAGGATTGGTGTGAACTTTATTGATTTTTTATTTTTTATTTTTAATTATTGCAGCATGCTCTGTTATCCTCTTTTTTGTCTTCTCTTTACCCTCATACCACAAACAGTCATGGCAGATGTTGCCCTTGGCTAAGGACAGTCTTCTGGGGATCTTTTTCTGTTAAAAAGAGAGTTCTTCCTCCCCACAGTTGCCAAGTGCTTGCTCTTAGGGGATACTTTGATTGTTGGGGTTGTGTTTCTGATATTGTAGGGTCTTGTCTTACGCTAAAAAAAGAGAGTGTTGTGTTGTGAAAACTGAATTAAAACGAAATTTCCAAGTGGCCTAATTTCGAATCAGCCCCACGTTAAAGTGGAGTATATCCTGTTCCAGGGTACAGTTACAAAACATGAGGATATGAAAAAAATAAATAAATAAAACTATGATTTCTGTCTGTAAAGTCCTGCGTAATTTAAGATATCACATTACAGGACACGCTGTAAACTGTATTCCTTCAGTAGTTACTGATTAATACGTCGATTTAACCGCAGAAACAGAGAATTTACACATGCATAGATAAGAGCTGCGTGGTGTCTAGTTTTTCGAGCGGAAGTGCTCACTGCTCACTGCCTTGGAACATTCTCCTCACTGTGAGTGGATGTGTGTGTGTGTGTGTAAGTGGAAGAGTGTGTAGGTTATGTGTGTATTTGAGTGTGTGTATGTGTGTGTGTAAGCTGCCTCCTCTCATGTTGATGTCGACTGGCTGCCACCCACTCTAGTGGTGAATAGACAGGAAATAAAAATTAATTAATTAAATTGAAAAAGCATTCTTCGAACGGTGACCTGTCCTGTCCGAGCTACCACCGGGTCGTCCGAAACGATGAGCCTGCCTCGGCCGGACGAGTTCAAGCCTCCTCCGGAGTGCCCGGTCTTCGAGCCCAGCTGGGAAGAATTTCGAGACCCGTACGCCTTCATCAATAAGATCCGTCCCATCGCTGAAAAAACGGGCATTTGTAAAGTGCGGCCGCCCCCGGTGAGTGTCATTAAAGGTGAAAAAAGCGTTAAGGAGACTCGGATGCTGAATTAGTTCATCGTTAAAGACGGAGAGCTGGGGATTTAAAGGGACTGCTCAACATGGCGGATAAACGGTTGTTTCATTCTTTGTGCTGCCACTGCTAGCTGCCTCTCATTCGTGACTATTTACAACGTAGCCGCGCTGCTTTTGACCGACAGCAGCCTCGTAGACTTGTCGGTGTTTTGAGTGGGTTAAAGTCGTGATTCGCTGTGTGTCAACAAAGCGTCGATGGTCTCAGTCATTGAGTCACTTTTGCTTGGCTAGGCTAGCGCAGGCTAACAGCTCAACCTGTCATAATTCAACACACAGCTTTGACATAGGTGGCTATGCGGAAGCCATTAGGCTCCGTAGAAGAAGAGGATGATCATGATGTGATCATATGAGGGACAATGCTTTTACTCAGCTTGTCCCCGAGTTTCCTCGCATACCTAAAGTTGGTATTAATTAGGGATTATTTTCTCAAGAGCATCCTGAAGTGGTCATCGCCCTCCAGTGAGCGCCCCGTCACTTTTTTGGGTGTTTTTATTCCGCCTGGCCAAGTCCAGGATTAACTCTTCATTTCCAAGTGTCAGATATTGAACCCCATTGTGGGCCAAAGACTCAACTGGGTTTTCTTTCTGAAAAGTTATTGTTAAATCCGCCATATTACGGCGACCTACACCCTGGCGTGCATGTTATAAGAATATGAGTGTGTTAAGAGTGAGCCACTCTTCAT